>NC_052054.1:105824783-106119749 GCF_903992535.2 Arvicola amphibius
CTCTCTCTCTCTCTGTCTGTCTCTCTCTTTCTCCTCTCTGTCTGTCTCTTTCTCTTTCTCTCTGTTTCCCTCTCCCTCCCTCCCCCTCCTCTCTCTGTCTCTCTCTCTGTTTCTCTCTCCCTCCCTCCCTCTCTGTCTCTCCCTCCCTCCCTCCCTTCCTCCTTCCCTCCCTCCCTCCCTCTCCCTCTCCCTTTCTCCATCCATCCATCTGGATGGATCATGATATAGTTCTACTGCTCCCAGCACCATGTCTGCCATGGCTGCTGTCATGGCTGCTGCCTGTCATGATGATAATGAACTAAACCTCTGAACTGTAAGCCAGCCCACAATTTCCTTTGTAAGAGTTGCTTGTGATCGTGTGTCTCTTCATAGCAATGGAACAGTGACTAAGATGCTTCCCTTCCACCAGTACACCTGGGTCCCCACCCTTCACTTCCAGATCTGTAAGTCACTGGGACCTTTCTCCTGCATCCTCTGAAGAAATTCCTGTTGCCAGACTTCAGGCTAGTTGGGAACCTGCTAGTCTAGGGATAACCCCCACTTGTCTCTTTTTCAGTCAGCTCCCCTCTCCCTAAGGCAAGAATCATAACAAAAGCTCCAAGGATCTAACTGTGTATCTGCATATCTGGAGAACCCTCTCCTGTCCTGAGAAGTGTTGGCTTGTGGATGAAACCTGACACATAGGACTTCAGTAGTGTGAGCGTGGGCAATGTGTCATCAGGAAGGTGTTGCAGGAACATCCAAGTTAGCCTGATTAAGCTCTCATTTGAAGATGATCTTTAACTTTTGATCCTCCTGCTTTTGCATTAAGTGCTGTAATTACAGGCATGTGCTATCGTGCCTGGTTTTTATAGTGCTAAAGATCAACCCAGGGCTTCTGGTAACCACTCTACCTACTGAGCTACATCTTTAGCCCAGTTCCTTAGTATTTTTGTTAATGTTTTCAATGTGTATGGATGTTTTGTCTGCAAGTACGTATGTGTGTCATGTGCATGCCCAGTGCCCACAGAGGTCAGACAAAAGGGTCAGATCTCCTGGAACTGGAGTTATGGATGGTTATGGCTGCTGGAAATGGAGACCAGGTCCTCTGCAAAAGCAGCTTGTGCTCTTACCTGCTGAGCCTACTCTCCAGCCCTTCCTTAGTTTGTGGCAGAATGCATGGAATTGTAGTATGCTTTATTCCTGGTAGAAAGCCGTGTTAAAGCAAGCTCACAGAACTGGTAATTTAGCGAGTAGTCCTTGCAAAGTGACTCCAGCAAAGGGTTGCCTCCTGCTCGGGTCCTGGTGGGTCTGTGCTCCCCGGTACCCTCAAGGTTCTGGATCCACAGTCTTTACTGCAGACTCCCTTTCCCCCTGCCCAGGATCTCTGAGTTCAAAGCTCTCAACCTCCAGCTCACGTCCATGCTCTCCTCTGGTACTGATGACCTCTGGCCAACTCTCTAAGGAAAGTACTCTCAGAGGCAGCGGTCCCTGTCTCCTCTCCAGTTCTGACCTCAGTGACAGCTCTCTGTGCCCCTCTCCCTATCTCCTTGGAAACTTTCTTTAAAAAAAAAAGATTATTACTTTTGTGTGTGGTGTGTGTATATGTGTGTGTGTACGTACATGAGTATGGGTGCCAGAAGAGGGTATCAGACTCCTTCGAGGTGGAGTTATAGGCTGTTGTGAGCCTTCTGATGTGGGAATCAAACTTAGGTCCTCTGGAAATGGCAAGTGTCTGCCTCTTCTTTTTCACATTCTGGTTCTCTTTGCTTCTTTCTCTACTCTCCAGATCCCATCATCTCCCAGGCCTCACCTGACACCTCAGGGAAAGGACTTGGTAGGAATTGCTTGGCCCAATTTTTTTCAAATCTGCCCATCGTTTCCCCTGCAGTGGGGCTCTGGTTGGGACCATAGCCATTTACAAAGGCCAGGAACACTCCATAGATGATAGGCAGCAACTTGAGGGAGTGGGGTACTATTGCCAGGTCCCCATACAGCAGCCCCAGAAGACACAGCTGTTCAACTGAATGAAATCAGGGAGGCAATGCCACAGTGTGTGTGGGACCCCTGGCAGGTTCAGTTCTGTCAAATGGGGTAGCTGTGTGGCACTTTCTGTGTGGCAGCTGTAACGCCCTCCATCCAGTTGGCAGCCTGTATCGGATCATCTGTGTCTTCTCATACCCATCCAGGCTTTGGGTATGTGACCAGCTTTGGTCCATGGGAGAAAAGCACTCAAGAAACCTGCAGAGACTTGAAGAGTGCTTGGGTTTGACCTCACATGGCAGCGGGAACCCCGAGGTTACCGTGAGCAAGCCCAGCCGCCTTGCTGGGAGATGAGGCCTCACTGGAGGAGAACTGAAGGCCCAGTCAACTAATCGCTAGACAAGAAGGAGTCCCTATTTGTAGGTGCATAGTTCAGCAGTCCAGCTAAGTTCTGAAGACGATCCATGCCCAGCCCCAGTTTTGATCTGTGTATTTGTGGAGCTAAGAAATGGTTGTTTAGGAAATGGTTTGTTACATGCAAAGGCTAAGTGCAACACTCAACACCATTCACCATGAGGAGCGTCGGATGGGATTAAAATAGTCATGCAGGTAAGTGCACTCACCCAAGCCTCAGGGCTTGCTGTCAGGCATGCTGGCCCTAGAGGATCCCCCAGATCCTGAGGGGATTAAGGGAAGTGAGACATTCATGCTCACTCAAGATTTGAGGAGGAACCTGAGAACTCACAGATCAAGATAAATAATACTTTAGTGCAGTATTTAAAATGTCAAATAAGGAAACTTGCCCATGTGCTACCTGCTTGCTTTATAAATAAAGTTTTATTGTAATAAGGACCAGGATTAGGGTTACGCAAGTAGATAAGGTCACACAAGTACAGTGTCAGACTTGCTTTTATTTATTCATTAAAAGTTTGAGCTGGGCCCAGACTTTTAAAACGTGGTGACACTTTTAATCCCAGTACCTGGGAGGCAGAGGCAGGTGGATCTCCAAGTTTGAGGCCAGCCCGGTCTAAATAGTGAGTTCCAGGAGGTCAGTGCTACACAGACAAACTCTGTCTCAAAAAACAAAACAAAACAAAAAACAGAGAGGGAGAAAAGGAGAGAGAGAGAGAGAGAGAGAGAGAGAGAGAGAGAGAGAGAGAGAGAGAGAGAGGAGAGACAGAGACAGACAGAGACAGAGACAGAGAGAGACAGACAGAGACAGAGACAGAGACTGATAGAGAGAAAGAACTGCTTAGAAGAAACTCCCATGGGGCAACACAGCTGGCCGTGTTACTAAACCTCCACAGATTACTTTTTTTTTGGAAATAGGGTTGTACTAGGTCTGGCTGGCCTGGAGTTTGCGATGTAGACCAAGCTGGCCTTGAACTCTCAGAGATCCATCTGCCTCTGCCTCCAAGAGCAGGGACTGAAGGTGTGCGCCACCACTCCTGGCTTAGACCTCTAGACTACATTTTAGAATGTTTTGCCTGGGCTGGAGAGATGACTCAGCTGGTGAAAGCCCTTATTTGACAAGCCTGATGACCCCAGTTCCATCCCCAGAACCCATGTTAAGGGGGAAGGAGAAGTGTGTGCCATGGTGACTGGAAAGCCTGCACTCCCTCACAGACAACATGTTTGCATAATAATAAATACAACAAAATTAAAATACTTTATTTGATTACCCGGATATTAATCCATACACTTTTGAACACCTGATTTTTGACAAAGAAGCAAAAAATATCAGACAGAAAAAAGAAAGCATATTTAATAATTGGTGCTGGCATAACTGGATATCAACATGTAGAAGAATGAAAATAGACCCATATCTATCACCATTCATGAAACTCAAGTCCAAATGGATCAAAGACCACAACATAAAGCCAGCCACACTGAACCTTAAAGAAGAGAAAGTGGGAAGTACACTTGAACGCATTGGCACAGGAGACCACTTCCTAAATATAACCCCATTATCGCAGACACTGAGAGAAATAATTAATAAATGGGACCTCCTGAAACTGAAAAGCTTCTGTAAAGCAAAGGACATGGTCAACAAGACAAAACAACAGCCTACAGAATGGGAAAAGATCTTCACTAACCCCACATCAGACAGAGGTCTGATCTCAAATATATACAAAGAACTTAAGAAATTGGTCATCAAAGAACAAATAATCCAATAAAAAAAATGGAGTACAGATCTAAACAGAGACTCTCAACAGAGGAATCTAAAATGGCTGAAAGACACTTAAGGAAATGTTCAACATCCTTAGTCACCAGAGAAATATAAATCAAAACAACTCTGAGATTCTGTCTTATACCTGTCAGAATGGCCAAGATCAAAAACACTGATGACAATTTATGCTGGAGAGGTTGTAGGGAAAAGGGGACACTTCTGCATTGCTGGTGGGAGTACATACTGGTACAGCTCCTTTGGATGTCAGTGTGGCAATTTCTCAGAAAATTAGGAAACAACCTTCCTCAAGACCCAGTAACCACTTTTGGGTAAATATCCAAAGGATGCTCAATTGTGCCACAAGGACATGTGCTCAACTATGTTCATAGCAGCTTTGTTTGTCATAGCCAGAACCTGAAAACAACCTAAATGCCCCTTGTCTGAAGAATGGGTAAGGAAAATGTGGTACATTTACACAATGAAGTACTACACAGCAGAAAAAAATAACAACATCTTGAAATTTGCAGGCAAATGGAGCTAGAAAACATTATTTTGAGTGAGGTAACCTAGATACAGAAAGACAATTATCACATGTACTCACTCATAAGTGGTTTTTAAACATAAAGCAAAGAAAACCAGCCCACAGACCACAATCCCAGAGAACCTAGACAACAATGAGGACACTAAGGGAGACATACATGGATCTAATCTACATAAGAAGTAGAAAAAGACAAGATCTCCTGTGTAAATTGGGAGCAGGGGGACCTTGGGAGAGGGCTGAAGGGGAGGGGAGAAGCAGGGAGCGGAGCAGAGAAAAATGCAGAGCTCAATAAAAATCAATAAAAAATAGAAAAATGATAAATTAAAAAATATATTTTATTTGAGCTGGATGGTAGTGGTGCACACCTTTGATCCCAGCACTTGGGAGACAGAGGCAGGAGGATCTCTGTGAGTTCAAGGCCAGCCTGGTCTACAGAGCGAGTTCCAGGACAGCCAAGGCTATACAGAGAAGCCCTGTCTCGAAAAACAAACAAATAAACCAATTTTTTATTTGACTTTCCTCTCGGTAGACAGGATTCATACCTAATCTCAGCAGAGCAAGCAGACTCTTGGATTACTTGATTATCTGTGAAAAAGTTGTTCAGAAGATCTCTTTGGTTTTCAATTATGTGTATGAATGTGTCTGTGTAGGGGCATGGGCACTCTTACCCACTGAGCCATCTATCTAGCCCCAAGTTGTCGATACTTTTGGAAAGTATGAGGTGGGTGGATCTTGGGTTTGAAGACAACCGTACTATAGCAAGTTTCAGGCCAGCCTGGGTTACACAGGGAAAAACTATCAAAACCCAGGTCTGTTTCTAGTTTCTGCTTTGGAATGTACAAGTGTGTAGTGGGCGCGGGCCTTGTAGGGGTACTAAGGGGCCTGGGTATTGCTTACTTTCCCTAAGTACAAAGCACACCTTGCTTGGTGATCTCAGTGTGCTGAGCCCTCGCAGGGTCCCCTTGTCCCTCTAAATGACCACCTCTTCTCCCCTGACAATGGACCTGAGGAGGAGCAGCCTGAGGGAGAGACTGTTGTTTCCTTCATTCCAGGGGCCTGAAAAGACGGCTCTCCCTGGTGTCCGCTGCTCCCACACCAGGCAGGGGAAGGCTGCGCCAGGCACTGGCACCTGTGGAATCTTGGGAGCGCTGGCTGGTGGGGTGGAGCGCTTTCTCCATGACGCTCCTTTGCAGTTCGTGCCCAGGTTCCATCACAGAGCGACTTCACTCCAGAGCTCTTTCCTCTGCCACACTGCTGTGCACATGTTAGGCACCCTCACTTTGCCTCACATCCACAGGCATAGCGAGGAGGTCCGTGGCTGCTTCAGGCCTTAAGAGCAGAGGGAGGCACGTATTTCTGGAGGGTTGGAGAGAGATGTGACTGCCAGACTAGGGTGGGGAGGGAGACAGGTCAAGCCGGCCACCTTTCTAAGCTCTTTATGATTGTGTAAAGAAGAGCTGGAGAGACAGCTCCGTTGTTAAGAGCATTTACTGCTCTTGAGGAAGAGTCTAGACTGGTGTCTAGATTGGTGTCTCTACCAAGAACTCCCAAGATCACCCTGGATGCCAGCTAGCTCACATCACCTCAGGTTAACCTGCTCCCATCTCTTTAAGGGCTGTCCCTCTGCCAGCTGTCTTGAGGAGTCAGGGGCCATTGGGAGTGCCTGGGTGATTGCGTGTGATTTTGTCACGCAGATACTGATTGATTTTTAAGACAGGGTTTTGCTTTGTAGATTTGGCTGGCCTGGAGCCAACTCTGTAGACCAGGCTGGCCTCTAACAGAGATACACCTGCCTTTGCCTCCTGAGTGCTGTACCTAAGGCACGTGCCACCACACCTGGCTGTCGCCGCCGATTAATTTTATTCAGCTTTATAACTTGGTTACCATTCAGGACGCCAGCTCTGCAGGTGGTTTTCTTTCCTTTGTCCTAGGACTGGGCCTGATAATACCTTGGTAGGGAGTAGGTGGTTGGACGGACCATTATGTTGGCAGAGTCCCATTATTAACTGTCTTCTTAAGGGGAGGGGAGGGAGAGAGGTCAAGCTGGTCACCTTTTTTAAGGCCTTTAAATCTATATAAAGAGGAACTAGAGAGACTGCTCAGTGGTTAGAGCATGTGCTGCTCTTGCAGAGGACCTGGGTTCTGTTCCCAGCACCTGGATGGAGGCTCACAACTGTAATCTAGCAGGAGGGCTTCTGAGACCTTAATCAGACCTCCACGGGCACCAGGCACACGCATGCACACACAGAGATGCAGGCCAAGATACATACAAAAAAATAAATAAATCTAAAAACAACAGCAGAAACCCCAACAACTGTCTGAGGAAGGCCGAGTCTACCCTGTACACCAGATCACACCAGATTCTTATTGGAAAACCAGGTTTCACGTAACCCAGGCTAGCCTTGAACTCACGATGTAGCTCAGGATGATCTTGAACTTCTCTTCCCCAAGCTTCCCGCTCCTGCGTAGCGAATGGCAGGTGTGAGCACATCTGGTTTCTGTGATACTGAAGGTGGAACCCAGAGCTGTGTGCATGCTAGGCAAGCACTCAACCCCATGAGCTACATCCCTGGGCCCATGGCATATTCTTGTTTTTTAATTTTTCTTTTTAAGAACTTTGTACACAAGCAGTGTGTCCCCATCTTCCTCTGTCCCCTTCATCCCATCACCTGCAAGATTATATCTTACAGCAGAGTTTAGAGCAGTGGTTCACAAACTTCCTAATATTGTACCCTTTAACACAATTCCTTATAGTGTGATGACCCTCAACCATAATATAATTTTCATTGCTACTTCATAACTGAATTTTGCTACTTTTATGAATACTAATGTAAGTATCTAATATGCAGGCTATCTGATATTTGACCCTTGTAAAAAGATCATTCAATCCCCCCCCAGGGGTCACGACCCAGAGGTTGAGAACCTCTGCTTGAGAGGCAGTGAATCTCCTGGCTGAGACAGAGGCCTTGAGAATGAGGATCTCCTGTCGTGCTTACTGGTTTGTGGTTGGTTCATCTGTCACCTTGCACAGTCATCCTGAACAAGCATCTGAAAAAAGATTCCTCTGGCATAACTTTCTCCATCTGGATGACATGATGTGTCTCGATGATATGGCTTCTGTCTTGCGTAGACTCTATGAAGGCCAGGGGAATGGAATCCGGAATTTGCTATTCTCCGGAGCCACAAAGTGTCTAACCCTAACCCGAACCCTAACCTTTCCTCTCACCAGGAGAGCAGCCGAGGCCTCGCCAACCATCTTCCCATGGCTCAGTCTGAGGAGACGATGCCTGGATTGTGGAGCATTGACAGCCTTGTTCCTGGGCAGCCTGGCTGGCTGGCATTCCCGGGCCTCTGCTACCCAGGATCTCGGAGACAAGCGTCTCTTCACATCCATCACCTGCAGCTGCTGGCTGGTAGAGAACCGGAAGCCGATGGGTCCTCAGCCACGTGATGGTGACAGCTTGGGAAAGAAGCCATCTTCACTTCCTGTATGACTGGCTGCCTGGAGGAGGGAAGCCAGAGCTGGATGCTCGTGCCAAGTGGTCCCTGCACAGAACCCCTCTATCCCATACAATCCCTTCTTTCAATCTGCCCTTGTGCAAACAGAATAATGAAAACTGTCCCTTCCAGGACCTGGCTCTGTGGCCTGCCCTGGTCTTTCCTCACAGGAAGCTGTGCCTGGTCAGTTTGCTCAGCGTCCGTCCTTGCAACAGCTCACTGTTTGCTGAGTCCACAGGACATATGGGCTCTACCACGCAGGGGCTCTGTACAGCAGGCTTGGGCTATATGATGTTGCTGGATGTGAGGTATGGCCAGCTATCAGCTACGGGTGTTAGGATTGTGAGCATCGTCAACTGAGGCTCCCCAAGCCTGTGCAGCCTGGAAACAGAGCAGGGTCAGAATGGCCTGCCTGCTTCTCTCCTGGCCAGGCTTTCTCATGGTCCATTGGCACTGCCCCGGGGCCTGGAAGCAAGTCGCCTGTCCACCTCCGCTTCAACATTTCCAGAGGCAATAGGGAGAGCCCATGATGGCTTAGCAATGGTTCATTACCTGGCTAGAACGCCAGGGTGTGGCTAGGGAGGGGCAATGGCTTTTTGCTGCTTGACATCTTTGCTCTGTACTTTTTTTTTTTTTTTTTTTTTTTGGTTTTTCGAGACAGGGTTTCTCTGTAGCTTTGGAGCCTGTCCTGGAACTAGCTCTTGTAGACCAGGCTGGTCTCGAACTCACAGAGATCCGCCTGCCTCTGCCTCCCGAGTGCTGGGATTAAAGGCGTGCGCCACCACCGCCCGGCTTGCTCTGTACTTTTGATCTTCTTGTTAGTAACACTCATTTGGGGTGGAGATCAGTCAGCCGGCTGAGGCTGAAAGAGGGGGAGGAAGATGGAGTGGCTGGGTTTGAGTGGAACCTCCCACCAGCAGGTGGATCTGAGTTCCAGACCAACCTTATGCTGTTGAGACAGGCCAGGTTGGCCTTTGCAAGGCCCGCAGATGTGGAAATCTTCTTTCTAAGGGACATGACCTTCAAGGTGTCACTCGGTCAGCTTGTATACTAGCTGTCTAGCTAAGAGCAATGAATAGACAGGAAGTTAATAAAGGATAGGTCCCTGGGGCAAGCAAAGCCACTGGAAAGGGCCCTGGTTCTGTAGAGAAGGGAAGTGTACCTTTCCCATTTGCCCGGGCACAAATAGTTCATGTGCCCAAATCCAGGAGCACAAGGCCCTTCCTCCGAGCCTCCCACCAAGGTGCTGGCTGACTTACTATGCAGGTCCCTCATGGAGGATGCTGTGGAAGCCGGGCGGCTGGCCTGTTGGGGGCCACTTGAGGAGAACTGGGGGGCCAGAGACAACGCTTTCACCTTGAGAGTGTTCAGCTCCATGGCCTCCGGAGTGCTGGGTACCCAGGGTTTGCAGGTGAAGGCTGAAGTGAATTCCCTAGGACAAAAAACAAAACAAAACCAAAAACGTACAGTTGAGAGTCACAACTGCTAAGCAAAAAGTTGGGAGTAGGAATTGTAAGAGGAGGGAGCCACTAACTCTGTGAGCCCTGACAATGTGGCAGCCATACTACAGGGAGGAAGGAAACGATGAGGAAGAAGTGACAGCTAAGGGGTTAACAAGGTGGGGAAGGGCAACAGGACCTGGGAGAGTACTGACATTTAATTAATTTATTTGGTTTTTAAGATAGTGTCTTACTATACAGCCCCGGCTGCCCTGGAACTTGCTATGTAGACCAGGAAGTCCTAGAATTCAAAATACTCCTGGCTCTGCCCCTTCAGTGCTGGATTAGAGGTGACACTACTATGTTCTGTCAAAAAAATGTTATTTATTATTTATTTTGGGAGAGGAAACACAGGACACGCGAGGAAGTCAGAGGACAACTTGCAGGAGTGGGTCCTTCCCTTCTTCCATCTGGGGACGAAACGCAGCTCATCAGGCCTGGTGGCACCTGCCTTTGCCCACTTAGTCATCTCCCCAGCCCACTGGCGGTGACAGCTTAGATCACGGTGTCGGGGACGTGTCGGCAGCCGAGCCGTGGCCCCCAGAGTTTCAGATCACATGCTCCTGAACCCAGGAGTACCTTGCTGTAGGCGTGTTATCGGAGCTGTTCCTGTTAGCCTCTGGGCTCTGGCAGCCCTAACAAGCTAGGCTTGGTCAGTTGTCTTCGGTGGGACTAGTAAAGGTACGCACAACAGCAAAAACAAAGAAAGGAGATTGATTCAACATGGCCTCCGTAGGAAGGGAAGCAAATAAGCAGGCCCAGTGGGTGCTCCAAGCCCTGAACCTGTCTATGGGGTTAGGTTACAAGCAGTTCTGGTCAAGAAGTGGTTCTGTCCATCACTCACTCAGTGCTGTCAGCGCCAGTCTCTCCTGCAAGGTGGTCTGACGGTTGTCAGATCTGTAAGGAATCTCTTCCTGGGAGAAATACTTTCCTTGGGGATCATTGTCTCAATAGTCTAGAAGGATACGTGTCTCCTAAAGTATCTTTTAAAATGGGGCTGGAGAGATGGGTGGTGTGTGCATGTGTTTGTGTGCTTGTGCACATGGACACACACACACACACACACACACTTTTAAAAAGTTAAGTAGGTAAATGTGAAAAAAATAAAGGTCACCACAAAGCCTTATTTATTAAAATACAAATGAAATACCATTACATTTCCCCTTTTTGTCTAAAATATAAAATGAAAGGCTCTAAGTAATGCAAGAAAAACTGTGTACAATAAATACGCTGACTACATACAATATACACAGGCAACAAGTCCATCAACAGTGTCTAGTCCACTTGCATTTGACACATTCAGAGAAAATACCCCATACCAATCTTATCTTGTGAGTCCAAAGTCTTATACTTAATTTACTTTCCATCATAACTTGCTTTCTGAGTCTGGTAAACTATAACTATAACTATCTAATCTTCAACTTCCTCAGAGACCCGAGAAGGAAATAATATTAACTGAGTAAGCTGGAAGCGTGAGCAAGCGACTTCCAAAAACTGTGAGAAATGACAGAAACATCAGGGGCTGACACCGTGAGCATGGATGACTATCTAAGTCATTTTGTTTATTTTTTAAGATTTATTTATTATGTATACAGTGTTCTGTCTGCATATATGCTTGCACAACAGAAGAAAACACCAGATCTCATTACGGGTGGTTGTGAACCTCCATGTGGCTGCTGGAAATTGAACTCAGGATCTTGGGAAGAACAGCCAGTGCTCTTAACCACTGATCCATCTCTCCAGCCTGGCTTTGTTTATTCTAAAGGGTCTGGAATGCATGCCAGGGTCACCTGGCAGGCAAGAGTGGTTGTGACAAATGAATGGAGTCAGCCAGTTGGATCCAAAACCTTGAGGCTAGAGCTAAGGAGGACAGGCAGACCCCAGAAACAGGTGAGCGTGAGGAGCCGCTTCTCCAGAGTGAAGGAGCACACACTGTTGGCATGCTTTGAAGAGTATGACGTCAGACTTCCCGCCCAGGATGGGAAAACTGCGGTCTGGGTGTCTGGCTTCTCACTATCTGCTTCTGCAGCACAATGACATTCATTTCGGGGGGGGGGCGGGAGGGTTGGCCAGGGAAAGCCTTGCTGATATGGTGATGCTGAACCCGCAAACAAGTTCCGGGACACAGGTGTTCCACCTTAGCAGATGTCGACTAAGGGTCTAAAGTTCAGGAGGCTTCCTGAGGTCATCCACCTAGTAGGCAGGCAGTGACACAGAAGCTGTCTTCCGCCAATTCCCCACAGCTTAGTGTTGTTGGACCAGAGCTTTGGGGTCTGGGTTCCACTGCCTCCCAGGAACAAGGTGGTGCTGGGCTGAACGCTCCCTGCCCCTCCTGTCTTGCAGTCACAAGTGGTAACCTGCTGAACTCTGTTTCCTCACAGTGAGAGCTGGGCTCTCGCCACTTACAGAAACATCCATTTTCCTGTGTCTGAGGTGGTGAAGAGCCATGGCCATCACTCAGTATTGCCACCACCAAATGAATTCGCTCTGCCAGTTTGCACGCAGCACACAAGCCACAGGTGGCTGGTCTTCCCTTCCCTGAGTGAGTGAGTGCCTTAGAGCTGAGGTCCTCATGGTTTGTGTAACCCGATGGGTTTGAACTGGCTGGTGGGGGATACTGAGCTAGTATAGAGATGGCGACAGGCTGCGGGACCTCCCACCCCCACATCCCCGCAGGCCTCCTACAGAGGTTCAGGATGTGCTCTCTGTTGAGATGTGAAACCCAGAACCATAGAAAGCATGAGACATTCTCCCTAGAGAGGCCCAGGGTCAGCTCTGCCCTCTCTAGCTGGTGGCTGTTCATCAACAAGTTCTCTGACGCGCTAGAAGCCTCAGCTTCTCCATCTGTACAGTGCTTAAACACAGGGGCTGGGGAGATGGCGCAGCCGTTAAGAGCGCCTCTTGCAGAGGACCCGAGTTCAGTTCTCAGCACCCACTGCAGCTCCAGGGGGATCTGACAGCTCTAGCTTTCTCGGGCATCTAAACTCCCATGCACACACCTATACACAGTTGCACACATATACGCACAATTAAAAATAATAAATATAGCCATGCCTTTAGTCTTAGCACTCAGGAGGCAGAGGCAAGCAGGTTCTTTGCAAGTTCCAGGTCAGCCTTGGTTGTGAGTCACTGAGTGGTTGCTGGGAATTGAACTCAGGACCTTTGGAAGAGTAGCCAGTGCTCTTAACCTCTGAGTCATCTCTCCAGGCCCTGAGACCCTGTCTTTAGTTTTTTTTTTTTTTTTTTTAAAGTGGTTTCTAAGAGGCTGTGGTGCATGTCTTTAATCCCAGAACTGTGTAGGCAGAGGCAGGTGGATCTCTGAGATTTCTGAGTTCGAGGCCAGCCCGGTCTACAGAGTGAGTTCCAGGACAGCCAGAGCTACACACAGAAACCCAGTCTTGAAGACTCACAACGACTACAAAGCTGAAGCAGGCTGCAGTTAGAGCGCCTGCCTAGCGTGTGCAGAGGCCTGAGTTCGTCATGTCAGCTGGCCATGTGGACACACTAGGAGTGTCAGCATTTCTGAAGGGAGGCAGGAGGACCAGACGCTTATCATCCTCAACTGCACGCAGCATATCAGAGGCCAGTCTGGGCATCATGAGACACCGTGTCTAGATAGGCATAGAAGTAGGTAGGTAGGCGGGCAGGTGGGTAGGCAGATAGACAAGACCCTGATTCCAGATATAAGGGTAGGCAGACAGTTATACAGGTAAATATAAACTTAAAAAAATTAAGGTCACAGTTTCCTCCTAAGAAGCCCCCCAAATTGTGTATATGTATATATATTTTTTCTTTCTTTTCCTCCCTTCCTTCCTTCTTTCTTTTTCCTGAGACAGGGTTGCCCTGTACAGCTCTGGAAATCCTGGAACTCACTTTGTAGACCAGGCTGGCCTTGATCTCAGAGAGCCTCCCTAGTACTGGGATTAACGGTATGCACCACCATTGCCCAGCAACACTTAATTTTTAATTGTGGTAAAATGCACATACATTTTCAGTGCCAACTATCAGAAGGTGTAGTTTTACCTCATCTAGAGAAGGAACAACACTGAAGCGAGTGAAAACCACCTACTCAGAGATTCCTGTGGCAGAGGCAGGGCTAGCGCTGTGCTCCTGGGCCCGTCTTCAACCAAGTCCACACACAGAGAAACTGGTCAGCCAGTCTGGGAGCCAGTTCTCAATGGCTGCTGAGGCTGGCCAGGATTGGCACGGTGAGGTCATGCAGTGGATCGGCAGAAGATGGGGCGGGGGGAGGGGGGAGGAGAAGGACCCAGGCAGCGGGCACGGAGAGCTGTGCTCTCCTAGTCCACCATGAAAGGACACCAGCCTGTACCAAAGCCCAGAGAAGACGGCTGTTTTCCTGTGTCAAATGGGCTTTAGGTTAAGATTTGGATTTCACCAGTGAACTGTGAGTCAGTTAGATCACCCTAAGGAACCAAGGTGGAACTCCTCTGCTCGGACTTAGCTAAGTAAGCCTGAATAAAAAAATGGATGGCCTTTCCCAGCAGGAAGTAATTCTGCTAGCTGGAGCCCTTTGGACTTGAACTGCCGGCCTTCCCTGAATCTCCTGCATGCAGTCCCTACCCCAGTATGAACTCACTGGGGTATGAACCTCCATAATCAAAGGAGCACACTAACCCTCCATAATCATAGGAGCCCGTTCGGAAGGCAGAGGCAGGCAGATCTCTGTGAGTTCGAGACCAGCCTGATCTACAAATTGAGTTCCAGGACACCCAGAGTTGTTAGACACAGAGATGCACTGCCTTGGGGAAAAAACAAAAACAAAAAAAAAATTCTCTCTCTCAGATACATATACTGTTGCTATCTTTTGGAAGAAACCTGATTCTCTAGAGTCACAGGGTGCTCTCTCTGCTTAGCAGAACATATCCCTTGGTGGGTCAGGAAGCGAGAACCCTCAGGTAGCAGCTCCCTCTGGCTGACTCTTCCTACTAGTGATGGGGACTGTTGTCCTTCCCAGAACACCAGGGAGCCAGCCCTTGGCTTAGCAGGACCCATGCCCAACAAAGCACTCCAAAGCTTGGTGGCTGCTGCAGGAGGAGGGTGTGCTGGCAGGGAGTGGTCATTGACTTCGGCAGAGGTGATGGAAAGGGCACTGCCAAAGGCAGAGCAGCCTCTGGGTTCCATCCCCCACGATAGGAGCTAGCTGCCCAGAGCCAGAGCTGGAACCAGGAAATGACCCTGGATGGACAGAGTACAGTGGAGGGGACAGGAAAAGGAAGTCCAGGAGGGCACTCCACCGTGAGTTCCAGAAAGTCATTTGCTGCAGGAACACACAGGCAGTTTGACGTATGTGTTCATTGGGAGGTGCCCCAATATAGGCAAGGATTTATTAGGGTGCCACTTTGTGTCAATTCATCAGTGGGGATATTGTGTTGGCTGGGAAGAGCAATAGAAGAGGCCAGGGGCATTGCCTCTGCACTTGTGTTATGAGTGCTGCCGAGCGCCCCGGCAGCCGAGCGCCCCGGCAGAGGATGGCATGTCCTTTCCTTATGCAGGAAGCCGCACAGGAGGTGGCCAGGTGTTGCTCTGTGCTCTGTGCTCTCTAGGTTTGGAACCCGCTCTTGGTTGCTGCCACAAACACCTTGTCCTGAGAATAACGAGACCTAGACGACGGTGGAGACAGGGTGCGGACTGGGAGAGGAGAAAACGCGCCAGGTGAAGGCAGACAGGTCTAACATCCACCAACGGTTCACACCTGTGCACACAAACACTCGGCTCTCCTGTCCTGCCATCCACGGCCTCTGATTCGAAAGGGTCATTTTTATCAAGATGTACAAAAATACTCTATCTTGAGCTGCCACATATCTGGTGGGGACACGTGAGGGAGAATAAAAAAAGCAACACACATAAACTCTTTTCTCATGTTTAAAAAGCAAAGCGGCGGGAGGGAGTGAATCTCTTTTTATCTGAAATGCTTGGGGCTAGAAGTATTTTGGATTTAATTTTAAAACATTTTGGGACATACAGGTGCAATGAAATGTCTTGGGGACAGGATCCAAGTCTTTGGGGGTGGGGCAGGGTCTCTCTATGCAGGCCAGGCTGACCTTGAACTCACAGATCCACCTGCCTCTGTTTCCCGAGTACAGGGATCAAAGGTGTGCATTACCATGCCTGGCCATGTAGGACCCAAGTCTCTCTCTTTTATGTGTATATGTGAGGGCCTGCATGTATGCATGTGTGCCGTGCGTGTGTGCCGTGCGTGTGCCTGGCCTGTCAGATAAGGCTGTCAGATTCCGCTGAAACTAGGGTTGCAGACTGCAGTGAGCGGCTTGGGGTGGGTGCTGGAAAAAACGCCAGGTCCTCTGCTGGTACAGTGCAAAGTTTCCAGAAAGAAGCCACATCTTTTATGGCACTTTCTACCGAGCTCATTAACTGCCTAGAGTGTCAATGACTTCGGAGAGGCGGGGGTATTAAAGGTAGGTCTAATACAGTTTCTCTTGGGCTATCTTCAGCCCTCGAAATAGTCATTCCTTGCCCGACTCCACATCTGACCTAACATCCTAGACAAATGGATAAAACTTTTGGGAATGTATAGTCAAAACTCGAGTTCCCACCCACCAAAAGGCCGGGGAGTCACCAGACAGGATCTGAAGTCTACAGCGAGGTTACCCCTGCACTGGAAACACCTCCTGTATGTTTACGACTTTCTTTGTTCTGTGACTAAAAACACCATCAGACTGCCCACACTGGGACACTGAATTTGGGGTGACCTAAATCTGAGTTTCTGGCTCCATTATAAACTCTTATTCTCTCTGAGGTGAGCACTGTGTTTTGGTGTCACAAGCAACAAGTCCCCCGTCCCAGGACCACATTTTATTGCAGAAATTCATCTATGCTGCTGGGCATGGTGGCGCACACCTTTAATCCCAACACTAAGAGGCAGAGACAGGTGGTTCGTCAAGGGTTCAAGGTCAGCCTGGTCTTCATAGTGAGTTTTAGATTAGCCAGGGCCACACAGTTAGAACAACAAGAAATCATTTATGTTTCATGTGTGCATTATATGAATATGCACAATATAACTTGAACATAATTTTACAGCTCTTAGCAACAGGCTCCTGCCAGGCTTAGTGACACATACCTATAATTCTAGCACTCAGGGTGCTAGGTTGGGAGGGTTGCAATGATCTTGAGCCGGCCTAGGATATACAGTGAGACTCAGTCTCAAAACAAAGAAAGAGACAACCACCACCAACAACAAAATCAAAATATGAGTACTGAGTGTAGCTACGTAGTTCAAGCTAGCCTGTAATTTTCTTTTGGTGTGTGCATGCACACGGTGTACGTGTGTACGTTTATGGATGCATGCAGGCACATGACCGCTTGGAGGCCAGAGGGCGAGAGCAGGACTCTGTTCTATCCCTTCCACTCTATCCCGGAGCTTACAGGTTGTTTTTTTTTTTTTTTTTTGGTTTGGTTGGTTTTTTTTTTTTTTTTTTGGCTACACCAGCTGGTTAGCATGCCCCAGCAATCCTGTCTTCTCCTCTCCGCCTCCTCAGCACCAGGGTAGCAGTACACACAGTCACGCCTGCCTTGTGCGTGGGTGCTGGGGACCCAAACTCAGGTCTCTATGGTTGTGTATATGTTTTCTTTCTCCAGTCCCATGTCTGGCATTCTTGGTCTTCCTGTCTCTGCCTCCTACGTGCTTGGATTACATACTGTGTGCTACGACACACTGCTTCAAAAGCATTTGAAACTCTTCTTAAAAATAAGTCAGGGGTTGGGCTGGAGAGATGGCACCGGCTGCTCTTCCAGAGATCTTGAATTCAATTCCCAGCAACTACATGGCGGCTCACAACCGTCTGTAATGAGACCTGAAGCCCTCTTCTGGCCTGCAGGGATATGTATATGCAGGGCACACATACATGAAATATAAATATATAAAAAATAAGCCAGGTGTGGTTGGCAGCACACATTTCTAATCTCAACATTTGGGAGGCTGAGGCATCAATATTGTCAACATCAAAGTCATTGTGGGCTACGGAGTGGGCTGGAGGGACAGCTCATCAGGCAAAGTACCTGTCACACAAGTGTGACTGGAGCTGGAATCCCTAGACCCATTTATAAACATAAATGCCACTGGGTAGTCATGGGGAGCCACCTGTGATCCCTGTAACAGGAGACAGGTGGAAACCGGCTGGCTAGGTTACCTGAATTAGAGAGCTCTGAATTCTACGAGACCCTGGAAACCAATCAAGGAAGCCGGCCGATGTCAGCTTCGTGCCCACAGAGGCAAACGCACAAATAAGAACCTGTATATACACTCGAGTGTTACCCCTGTCCCGCCCCTCACTGCCCAGGAAAGAACAAGTTCTACTTACTATAAACTCAGGGTTCAAAGGTTTCAGATTTGGGAGCATTTTGGATTTCAGTCTTTCAGATTAGGGGGGTTTAAAATCTATTTATTAAATAATCACTTCCTGTCTACATAAGAAAGGTCTCGGGTGTGGAATTAGACATGTGCGCTCCATCTGTGGGATGCCCCCCTTTCACTCAGCCATGGGGGCTTTCTGGGTCTCACAGGGCCGCCTACAGACCGTGTGCCAGCGCCGTGCCAACCTGTGGTGGCAGCCCTGAAGATGGTGGGATGGCAAGCTGCATTCAAGGTGATCTCCTTCCTGGAGGTTGATGTCTGAAAACTAGCCAGTGTTCAATGCAAGGAACAAGCAGGCGCCCTGTGTAGCTGGGACTGAGTGCTAACTGGGGCAATGCCTCGGACAAAATGTGTTCTCCTTGCTTACTCTGTCTTTTACTAATTTTGTGTGCATGTGTGTAGGTGTGAACATACTGTGGCTCATGTGTGTGGGGTTAATGACACTGTGTGGGCATCAGCTCACTCCTGCCATGTGGATTTTGGGGATCAAACTCAGGTTGTTAGGCTTGGTAGCAGGGGCTTATACTCACAGATCCAACTTGCTGGTTCTGTTTTGTTTTTGTGAAGCTTGGCTAGCTTATGCCCCGAAATAACAACACATAAACTGTATTCATTTAAACACTGCCTGGCTCATTAGTTTCAGCCTCTTATTAGCTAATTCTCACATCTTACTTTAACCCATATTTAGAAATGTGAGTAGTACCACGAGGTGGTTGCTTACCGAGAAAGATTCAGCATGCCTGACCTGGTGGCTGGCTTCATGGCATCTGTCTGAGAGAGGAGAGGCATGGCAATTGACTAACTTCCCAGCATTCTGTTCTGTCTACTCCACCTATCTAAATCCTGCCCTATCAAAAAGCCAAGGCAGTTTCTTTATTAACCAATGAGAGTCCTCCATCAGCCCAGGCTGGCCTTGAACTCACAGTCTGGTGCAATAACTGGTTTTTTTTTGGGGGGGGGGTGGGAGGACGGTGGTGGCGCACATCTTTAATCCCATCAATAAATGTATTTTAAAAGTCTGGTCATCCAGTGAGCTACCCGATGAGATAGACAGTTCCTCCTATATTGAACAGAATCACCTACTCTGGAGTGTGGCAGTTTGTCAAGTGAGAAGAGGACATCAGGGATCAGAGTGGAGACGCCACTGTCCCCGGCCCCGGCCAGCCCTCACCCTATCTCACCAAGGCTCCCCTCTGCGTCATCACCACTTCTAAACCTATTCCCGATTTTATCAGAGTTGTTTGTTTTTTTTTTTTTTAACAAAAATAAAAAGAAAATAATAAAACAAAAGTTTTGTCATCAGTGTTTCCCAGTGACTTAATGCTGGGATTTGAAGGAGCTGGCAGGAAGGGCTGGTGAGACAGCTCAGCAGGTAAATCAGATGCTTGCTGCTCAAGCTTGGGGACCCGAGTTCAAATCCCAGAAAGTACACAGCGGTTGTCCTCTGACATGCACATACCCCGGCCCACCTTCCAGCCCCACACTGTGCACATATGCAAACTGATTACGAATTTTCAAGAAAGGAAATAAAAGTTTTTACACAGAAGAGAAAGAGGGAACAGTGAGGCTGGAACTTTATTTCTGGTTCCCCAAAAGCCATTTTATAAAGCAAGGCGGGTGCTGCAAAGTCCTGGAAAGGAGCCTGCGTGGCAACAGTGTCCAAAAGCCCCAGGGGCTGGGCCAACGGGGCAGCACTGTCATTCGGTGTGTCCAGGGCTGTGGCTGCCCAGACATCCCGCTCTTCCGGGATGAGGCACCGTCCCTATCCCAGAGGCAAACATTCCCTGCCAAGGCTGTGCAGATAGCCTTGCCTCCAATGTCCATCTAATGTGCTTTCTGACAGCCAGGAATGGGGACACGGCGGCAGCCACCCATCCGTGCCGTCTCTGAGGATGGTGGGAATCAGATGGCCATCGGAGAGCACCGTTGGCGCCTTGAGTGTGGGAGAGGGCTGTGGCTGCCCGGAGCCTGTGGTCAGGGGTGTGACCTGTCTTTGTGGTCAGGTAGGAGGGGAGGGTGCCTGGCTGAGATCCACAAGGGGACTGAGCTGAGGTCAGCCCAGCAAACAAGAGGTTGGGAGCCGGCAAACAGTATTCCCTGCATGGTCAGGGTAGGGGGTGGGGGTGGGGTGGGGCAGCGTGTCCACTTCCCTCTTTCCACCCTATTCTTCTTCATGTGGAACCCCTACACCTCGAAAGAGCTCAGTTCTGTGACTGACACCAAGATGAAGGCATCTAAGAGTCCAGCTCCAAGGGGCATCTGGGCCCAGGGGAGCTTGCAGGGCCAGTGGGGTGTTCCCAGGAGAGCTCTGTGGAGGTGCCCCGCCACTGTGAGAACGGCTATTTTTAGGGAAAGGGCCGTCTTGAGTGGTGAGCTTCGGAAATGAGTTCAGCATTTACAGGAAGAAAGAGGCCCCAGCACAGGAAGGACAGACTTGGCATCTGAAGAGCGGGAGAGGCCCCTGTGGTGAGGGAGCAAGCAGGCGAAGTGAGGAGGCTGTGGCTGACTTTGATCCTTACCCTCACTGTAGGAATCACAGGGCCAAGGAGCCTGAGCTGGTAGACAAGCTCCCCTCCAAGAAAGGCGAGGAGGGCCACGGCAGACTGGCTAGTGCGGTGGAGCTATGCACACCACAGGGAAGGGGCTTCTGTTGACTCTAGATGCCACTGAGGTGTGCATGCGTGCATGTGTGCATGCGTGTGTGTGTGTGTGCGTGCGTGTGTGTGTGGGGGGGGGCGTGGGGGTTCCTGCAGGTACTACTGGAGGTGTGCTCACTGAAGATGTGGATGGCAGCACCTCCCAGTCTAATATATTAGGAAGGCTAGTCACGGAAGACCCGTGAGGCCACTGCCTCACTCCTCCGATGTAGAGTCCAAGAGTGCACACCCCTTCAGCACCCTCGAGTTTGATTTCAGTGCTAGAGACTGGATCCTCCCTCTTGAGGTTGCTCTGCCTGCAGGGCAGGTGTGATGAGAGGGTAGGAGGGCCCAGAGAGGACAAGGGAGGCCCCTCCCTGAGGGAGGGAAGTCTGAAAGGGCTGCTGAGACCCGCAGACAGGTGCTTTTAGACTGTGAAAGACAGCGATCCACTGAGGACCTGTCTGTGCTCATCTGGGGTAGAGAAAGGAAAAAAAAAAGTTTGTCTTGTTCCAAGGACCATTTTCTGTCTGTGGAATCTGTGGAACCCGAGCACTTACGTCACTCTTGATCTGCCTCCCTCCAGGTCACCCACTCCTCCTAAGCACTCCCAGCCGGTTTCCTTCCCTCATTCCCCCCTCCATCTTTCCCTCTCTCTCTCCCTCCCCCTCCCCTCCTCTCCCCTCCCCCTCCCTTTTTTTGTGATAAAGTCTTCCCACGCGGCCCAGGCTGCCTTCAAACTCCCGATTGCCCTGCTTTAGCTTCCAAAGTGCTAGGATCATGGGTGTCCACCATTAGATTTGGCTTCTTGGCAATTCTTCAAACTATGCTTTTAGAGGCTGGTGGATCTGAGTTTGAGTGGGTCTGAGTGATATCTAGGCCAGCCAAGGCTACACAGTGAAGCCCTGTCTCAAAAGCAAACCAAGGGGTTGGAGAGATGGCTCAGCAGTTAAGAGCACTGAGTTCATTCCCAGCACCCATGTGGTGGCCCAGAATCACCTGTTGTGGGACCTGATGTCCCTTCTGTTATGCAGGTAAACATGCAGAACCCTCATATATAAAATATAAATAAACTTAAAAACCCAAAACCAACAGAGTAAACATAGGACCGTATGTTGACAGCAAAGGCTCTCAGGCAGCATGTCCCCACTGTCCCTTGGCGCTGACACAGGTACACCCACTAGGCATATTCACCACGTTTCGGGGCCCAGAGAAGTGTCTTTCACTTTTCTTGGGACACAGGAGTCCTCTAAAACACTGTATATCAGCCAGGCAGAGGTGGCACACACACTTTTAATCCCAGGACTTGGGAGGTAGAAGCAGGTGGATCTTTTGGGTTCGAGGCCAGCCTGGTTGAGTAGCAGGATAGCCAGGGCTAAATAGGGAAACCCTGCCTCAGAAAGGATTCTATCTAGGCACCTGATGTCTAAGTGGGATACCAGGACTCACAACATCCAACAGCCTACCTGGTAATATGTCCACTGTCTGGGTCTTGGACCATGTCCTTTGGCCAGGTGGGGGCTGCTGTGGTAATCAACTGAGGCTCTTCTTGATGTCCAGCTGGTAACCAATCTCTTGGCTTGGGATCCATAACTGCTGGGGAGAAGACAGGGCCCAGTACACACCTGCCCTGGAGCCCCCTAGGAGAGGAGAGGATCCAGTACACACCTGCCCTGGAGCCCCCTAGGATGTCCTTTCCTGGGCTGGGCTACACAACCATGGAAGACCCGACCCCAGGCCTACATGTGCTGGCTCCCAGGCCTTGATCTTCACAGACCTGGGCTTATTAGCCCCGCAGTTTGGGATCTCATGAGCAAGGGGCACAGTATGGGAGGTGCTGCCCCTTCCCCTGCGGCCCCCAGTCTCCTCTCTGCCTCTGGGGAAGCCACCCAATAGTTATGGGACTGTCTCCCTGGGCCTGTGCACATCTCCACACAAAGCTGGGAGGCATAGTTTTTTTTTGTTTTGTTTTGTTTTTTGTTTTGTTTTTTGAGACAGGGTTTCTCTGTGTAACAGCCCTAGCTGTAGATCTTTGTAGACCAGGCTGGCCTCGAACTCACAGATCCACCTGCCTCTGCCTCCCAGTGCTGGGATTAAAGGTGTGCACCACCACCTAGTCAGTCTATTTCATTTTCTCTTCTTAGTTCTACACTAAGTATAAAGGAACCTGTCCTGCATTTCCTTTCAAATCTAGACCAAGACGTTTTTATTGACCCAAACAAGAGATCCATTCCGATATGGAACCTATACGGTAGTTTTGTTGCCAATCTATCTGGGCCTAGAATTTTCGGCTTCTGATTCCCTTCTCTGAGCAGTGTGCTAGAACTAGGACCAGGGGACAAAGGCTCAGCCTACTGCATACGATCTGAGCGGATGCACACTCAGGCACTGGCTCTACACGGGGAAAACCACTCACAGCTTTCCAAGGTTACCACCAGGGCGGGAAAGCCCTCTAGGCCCTGGACTTCCTGAGGTCGGGGTCCAGGGCCAGCACAATGACAGCCGGGGAGAGGAACAATGGTGAGCTCCCTGGAGCCCCTGCTGGGGCTTTTGTTCCATCCTTCCTGGGATGGTTAATCTTTGTTGTTTGTCATTTATTCTTTTATGGGTGTATGTGTGCGCCTGAGTGTATGCGCTTGTACCATGTGAACACAGGCGCCTTCAGAGGTCAGAAAGAGGCATCCAGCCCCCTGGAACTGGAGTTTATAGGGATTGTGAACCGTCATGTGGATGCTGGGAATCCAAGCCATCTAAGCCAGTCCAGTTTTGGTTTGTTTTTTTGAGACTGGTTCTCCCAGGCCTGGAACTCACTATGTAGACCAGGCTAACCGTGCCCTGCCTCTGCCTCTCTAGGGCTGATATTAAAGATGTGCACCACCACATCAAGCTGATGGTTAGTTTCTTCTTTTATTTTTTTGTAGTCTCATAAGATTTATTTATTCTTTATGTGTATGAGTGTTTGCCTACATTTATGCATGTTTACCACAGGTGCACCTGGTCCCCAAGGCCAGAAGAAGGTGTTGGATACCTTAGAACTGGAGCTATAGACAACTGTGAGCCAAACCTCTGCAGGAGAAGCGAGTGCTCTTAACCACTGAGTGATCCTTCCAGCCACCCTTCTTATATTTTAGTTGCCAAAAGTCTTTTATTGAATGGATAGTTATAGAGGCTATAAAATTTAAAACGCTTTTCCCATTTTTGACAACCGATGCCTCTCAGAATATAGTTCTATGGGCACATGAGTTTTGTGTTTTCGTAATCTCATAAAGCCACGATGCCTGGCATTTTGGTTCATATTTTAAGGGCCTGTTCACAAGTGGAAGGTCCCATGTGGAGTCACCCATGGATAACTGTAGGTCTGCTCATGAAGTTCACAGGCTGAACTCCCACAAGCTGCAAAGCAGAGTTTATGGGCTTGTGATCCAGTCTATTCCTGTCTCAGTGCACAAAGTGGATGCCGTTACCTGGACCTAAAATGAAGGTTCTGCCTTGCTGAGCAGGGTCTCTTTGGAAATCAAAAAGTGGGCCAGCTACTGCTGGCCACAGGCTCTGACACATGTTGGACTTTATGTGGGGGCTCTGTCCTGAGGAGGAAATTTCTTCACCTCTTTTCATTCCCAATCTTTGATAAATTTCTCTCTCAGGATCAACACAGAGACAAAGTTTCTCTGTGTAGCCCTGGCTGTCCTGAAACTGGCTCCATAGACCAGGCTGGCCTCGAACTCAAGATATATGCCTGCCTCTGCCTCCCGAGTGCTGGATCACCACTGCCTAGTTTTGATGGTGAGTTTTATTACCAGCTTGACAGAGTCTAGAATCCTGTGGGAAGGGAGTCCCAATGCGGCGGTGTCTAGATCAGGTTGGCCTGTGGGCAGGGACCCTTGATTAACAGGAAGACTGTGGGTGGGACCATTCCCTGGGCAGGCTATCCTGATTAGTTAAGGATGCAGAAAAGAAGTGGCATCCATGCATACTGACTGCCCTCTGTTCTTGCCCGTGGGTGTGATATGACCCATTGCTTCCAGTTCCTGTTGCCTTGACTTCCCCACAACAATGGTTTGTAATCAGAAACTGTGAGCCAAATAGGCCCTTTTCCCCTTAAGTTGTTTTTGCCCAGGTATTTTGTTGTGGCAGCCAAGGCTGCCCACTTCTCTTGTCCTTCTCCCAGCACAGGTCACACTGCAGATTCTGGGGCCCCACCTAAGAAAAATGGGCCCATGGACAGAGCCAGGATCTGGAGGAAAGGGCACCATTAGCACGCACAAGCAGCTACCGGGAAGACACCCTGGACAGGGGTGCCTCGTCCGTAGTGAGTCTATTTCAGACAGTGCTGGGCACCTGAACTCCGCATCTGCTCATTCTGTGTGATTTTTTTTTTTTAAAGGTGAGCTCTCAGGACGCAGCCCCAGCTGGACCTAAAACCCACTTGCTCTGTAGGTCAGTCTGGCCTTGAACTTGCTGCAACCCTCCTACCCCTGCTTCTGAGTACTGGGAATACAGGACCTAACTGGTGTGCGGTTGAAACTCAAGTTATGTGCTGGTGACTGGGGAGGAACTTTCCTCAGGCCGACTAGTATCCAATGGGAAGAAATGAAACAGGCCAGGGCTGATGAGCGCTAGATTCTCCTTAGACCCCCATAAGAAGGGGCGGCGGTCAGTGGATTAATTGACGTTAGTGTACTCTGGGGCCGGGTGGCTGTGGATGGTAGAGGGGAGGTGAAGTCTACACTAGGCATAGAACAAATGCAAACCAAATGCCTCAGTATCAGAGGCCTGGCTGGCAGATGGTGGTGGAGACGGGCTGAGGCTCAGTGTAAGGAGACGGACACGGAAGTGGGAGGCAGCGGAGAGCCTGGGACCCAGACTGGCCAAGTAATCAGGTGGGTTAAGGGGCTGCTGACACTTGGAAGACCGTCCCAGCACTCGGAGCAGGCTAGCAGGGTGTGCTCATCCGGGAGAAATGGCTGCCCCAGGGCCTGGGGTACAGCTGCTGCCATACTAGGTGGAAGCCCTGGGAACTTCTCCTAACTACCAAGGCGGAGTGCCCCGATGGAATTCATGGAAGAAACTGGAATCTGTTAGGGCCGAAACTAATTCATACTCATTTGCTTTCTTTCTCCATCTGTCCTCCTCTCTCTCCTCCCCCTCTCTCTTGCTGCCTCACCTTCCTGGACAGGATCTGTGTAGACCAGGTTGGCTTGGAACTTACTGTCCTCCTGCCTTCGCCCGTGGAGTGTCCTGGGATGACACGCGAGTGCCACTACACCTTTAGTCAATATCAATATTGATTGTGGCAGCTGCCACCGGTGCCACCTCGCCATTTCTACGCACAAGCTCAAGTACCCTGAACCCTAACAGCACGATGACTCTATCTCAAAGACAGGAAGGGGTGCTGGCGGTGTGGCTCAGTGGTAAGGCACCTTCCTGGCATGTGTGAGAGACCTCATCCTCTGCATCAGCAGGACCAGCAGAAGCCCTGGATGGCCCAGACCATCCCTCACGGTGACGTCATATTTACAACTAACTGCAAACGCAGGCCAAATAAACCAGATAACCACTGGCCAGTGACTTGGCAAAAACCTCTGAAGCTGCCCATAACCAAAAGGACCCTTGAGTGTCCCCCTCACCGTGAGCCATAGGGACCTCCCTTGGGCTCAGTCACTAGCTGGTTCCTCAGTGTCTGGGCACGGGAACCTTTGACAGATCAGGTCCTCCTGAGATCTCATTCGCTATTCTGTGGCTTTTCCTACTGGAATGGAGGTTACAGTCTCATCTGGCAATCGTAATCCTTGCAATTTCCTTCTGAAAATTAAAAAAAGAAATACTCTGTATACTTCTGATCCAAATGCTTTTTTCTCCCCTCTGGCATCTAAAATACACTTTCAAGCCTCACCAGTTTCTGTTTAACTCCACTGACTGGGTCCTTTAAACTACATCCCGGCCCCAGGGCTGTTTGTGTGTCTAGCTGTACATTCTGATGCCATGGAGCCTGCAGACACATGGCTGTACCCTCAGCATGAGACTCGGGGGTGCTGGAACCTGGTCATGCTGTATTGGGATGGTTTAGCTAAGGTTTGGGAATGTCCCCTGAGGTTCATTTGGAAGTGCAGAGGTGGTGACACCTGTAGATGTCAGGTCTAGGGCATGGCGATTAGGTCATGGCCGTCTCACCTCCTAGGGGAGGGTGCTGATGCAATTATGCTGGGAATCTCATTGGTTCCCTCAAAAATGAATTGCCATGAAAACAAAAGCGCCAGCCTGGCCCCCTTGGATGCTGGCTTCTTGTCTGGAAGACCCATACGCTCTGGGTCTTTTGTATGCACGCCCATCACAGTGCCATCGACCATGTTGTGACAACCAAGGAGGCCCTCGCGAGAGGCTGAAGCAATGGGGACACCGGGTCTTAAGTCTCCAGTTTCCTAAACTGTGAACTAAGTTAACTTATCTTAAAGTACCCAGCCCCAGGGGCTGCAGAAAGAGTTCAGTTGGTAAAGTATGTTTGTTCTGAAAACATGAAGACTGAGTTCAGTGCCCAGCACCCACAGACGCACCAGGGCACGGTAGTGTGCACATGTGATCCCAGTACCGGGAGGTAGAAACAACAACCTTTGGGTCTGGCTGTCCAGCCAGCCTAGCTGAATCAGTGGGCTCCAGAATCAGGGAGAGACCCTGCCTCAAAAAACAAGGTGGAGAGTGACTGAGAAAGACACCCAAAAAATGAAACACCCAGTCGTAGGCATTTTGTTATAGCCATGGAAAGTGGACTAAGCCAGATAGCAAACTGAGAAGGCCATGCCGAAGTCTCCCATTAAACCAGTTTCCAGGAGCTGCTAGACATGAGCAGTAGACACACTGCTTCAGCAGGATCTGGGAGACAAGCCCGGCACCCCTGTCAGTGTGGACTTCTGTGATCCAGAACCGTGGCTGAGGTGGACATGCACCAGCTGTTACTTCACTTGGATTCTTGAGCCTGGGAGCTCAGGCCCGGCTCTGCACCTACAGTGTTCTTACATGAAGAGGATGTGCCACGCCCAGCAGCACCAGGTTTGCCCTCTTTGCGGATGTCTGGCTGAGTGGCTGGTAGGGCCTGCAGGCAGCTATGTCTGGCTTGTTGGGCATTCTGGGGAGAAACGAGATGGTCGCCCAGCCTGCAGAAAAACATGAAACAAAACAAAACAATAAATACAGATAGCAGGGAGGTAGCTGGGGCAGGGTCTCTCGCTGATCCCACTGATTCAGCTAGACTGGCTGGCTTGGTGGCATCACAAAGAGATGCAGGAGGTGGCTGTGCCTGGGATTCTTTTGGGAAACGGACATTTTAAAACATACTTTTGTTAGTTTCGCCTTTTGAAGTTAAACAATTGTTACATTTATTTAGTGTGTGCCTGTCCTGTGTGCCCACCCCATGGCACACGAACGGAGGTCAGAGGTTGCTTGGAGCAGTTGATTCTCTTTGCGTCTTGTGATGAACCTGCTAATCAAACTTAGGTCATCAGGCTTGGTGGTGAGCGAGCACCTTTAATCGCCGGTCCAGCTTACCTGCCAGCTTTTTAAAAAGATAGGCTCTCAAGTAGCCCAGGCTGGCCGTGAACTTCTGACCTTCCTACCTTCCTCCCCTAAGTGCTGGGGTGAGAAGCAGAGCCACCGCCTGGATAAACCACCTTGTTTGTTTTGTTTTTGAAACAAGGCTTCTTTGTGTAGCTCTGGCTGTTCTGGAACTCACTCTGTAGACCAGGCTGGCCTCAAACTCACTGAGATCCTCCTGCCTCTGTCTCCTGAGTGCTGGGATTAAAACCTGTGCCACCACTGCCTGGCTCTGCAGTACCTTTTAAAGAGAAGCGACAGAAGCCAGCAGGACCTGTGGGGTGGCAGCTGGACTTCATGCCTGCCAATCCATGTGACTTCACAGCACTCCAAGGTTAGCACATGTCGAACACACCAGTCCATCTCAAGAGCTGTGGGTTGCTCAAGGGCCCTCGTGTTTCCACCAAACAAGTCACAGAGCACTTCTCCAAGGATAAGGCTGGCTGTGATATCCTGTCACGTCAGCCCTGAACGGAGGCAGGCAAGCGTACGGCTCAGACAAGCGGTGCCTGTTGCTGTACTGGCCCCATGTTGAGGAGATGGGTGGCAATTTCTGGTCTAGCTGACCCTGAGAGACAGGCAAGCACTCCGGGGGCTCTGTGCGTCAGCCTGGACAGCAGGTCTCTAGTTGTGTGTGTGACAGAGCACTCACTAAGCAAGCAGACACGGGTCATGGACTCAGCAGGGGCTTAGTGAGTCACAGCTCGGTGACAACTATGCCTGCCTAGGGTCACATATGGGGAAATGACTGCTGATCAGTATCAGCTCCTCCGGATCAACAGAGACAAGGAGACACAGAACCATGCTGGAGAGACTTCTCAACAAGGTGCTACGCCTGCAGTGACTTGGAGGTGGGCCAGTCAGCCTCTAGCTCGGAGCTGGAGTTTTCTTGGGGGCCAGGGAGGGAAAGAAGGGGGCAAGATAAAGAGGAACAAGAAAGATGTTTAGATTTGAATCCTGAGGGAGACGAGGAGCCAAATAAAAACCAAAAAATGACATTCTGTGTTAGAAGGATTCCTCAATAGTGATCTTTATTTATGTTTTAATAAATAAAGCTTGCCTGAAGATCAGAGGGTAAAACTAAGCCACTAGAGGCCAGACAGTGGTGTCACACACCTTCAATCCCAGGATTTGGGGGACAAAGTCAGATGGGTCTCTGTGGGTTCAAGGTCACCCTGGGCTACACAAGATCAGTGTAGAAACAGATCCTGGTGGTGGTGGCTCACACCTTTAATCCCAGTACTAGGGAGTCAAGCCTTTAATCCCAGCACTAAAGGGAATATAAGACAGGAGGAGACAGGGACTCAGGGCTCAGTCTGCAGCCACCCAGCCTTGGTAAAGGTAAGACTTCTCTAGTGGTTTGGCTGTTTTGCTTTTCTGATCTTCAGCCTGAACCCCAATATCTGTCTCTGGGTTTGTATTCTTCGTGCTACAGGCCCTCTGTGGTCCTGGTGGGTATGGGATAGCAGGAGAGAAGGGTGGAAGGTCAGGAGGGAAAGGTGGCTCTGGTGAAGGCCCAGAGGGCAGAGGGCAGAGGCAAGAGTGAAGGGGGAGTTCTGGCTGGGCTGCTGCAGGGGTCCATGCCAGTCCCTGAGGTACCGGCTGAGGCTGTTATGCTGACCCTGCAGACACTGGCTGGGGTGCTCTGAGGCACATCTATCTGTAAGTCCAAGTTGGCTGGGGTGCTATCAGTGAGCAGGATGGGGTGAAGACCCAAGACTGGGGTTCTAGACCCTAACCAGAACCCAGCACACAGGAGGAAGCTGAGTTATGGCAGAAGGCCAGCCCACTGTGTTGGGGACAGGGGTGGGACAGTCACTGGGAGGGAGCTGGGTTAGTAACTGTGCAGAGGGCCCTGAGGGTGCCAAGAGTTGGGAACTGTAAAGTCACCTGTGATCCTTGACGTCACTAAACATTCAGGAGGAAGTCCAGACTGGTGCAAATAACCAGAGAGCACCTAAGTGTACGGGAGACTAAAGGAAGGAGAAGCTGGGGAGGGACAGAAAGGGGCATTAAGTGTCGGATGGAGCAGAGGGCCTCCAGAATCCAGGAAGGTTAGGTAGGCCGACGTGGGGAGGAGCCATCTCTGAGAAGCACAGCCAAGACAAGGCTGAGAGAGGGTGGAGTCGTGTGCCTGTGTTTACCTCAGCCTTTCCGTTCTTGATAAAACTTGATAGTGCTTATCAAGAAGAAAATTAGGTAATACAAAGGATGTGTAGAACAGCCCCTATCACAATATCCACAGTGACCACTTCACGGTTAAATCGGTGTTTAAAAAACTGGCTGGGAATGTGGCTCAGTTGGTACGTAGCCTGCCTGGCAGACAGGAGGCCAAGGGATCGATCCCTAGCATTACATCAACCAGGCATGCTGGCACAGGCCTCTGACCTGGCTCTTGGGAGGGGGAGGCAAGAGAACAGACACATGAAGGTCATCCTCAGTTAAATACAAGCTCCAGGCCTCAGTTAAATACAAGCTACCTGAGACCCTGTCTCATTGTGGTGTATATCTTTAAGCCCAGTCCTAGGGAGGCAGAGACAGGTGGATCTCTACGAATTTGAGGCCAGCGTAGTCTACACAGTAAGTTCCAAGCCAGCCAGGGCCATATAGTCTTAAAAAAAAAAAAACAACAGGGCAGGCACCACCACACCTGTTTTGTTTTCTATTTCTTTCTTTTTTTAAAAAAAGATTTATTAATTTATTACATATACAGTGTTTTGCTTGCATGTATACTTGCAGGCCAGAAGAGGGTACCAGATCTCATTACAGATGGTTGTGAGCCACCATGTGGTTGCTGGGAATTGAACTCAGGACCACAGGAAGAGCAGTCAGTGCTCTTAACCACTGAGCCATCTCTCCAGCCCTGTTTTCTATTTCTTAAGGAGAGAAAAAACAAAAGGCAAATATATACTTCAAAGAACCTGGACCAATGGGCCAGCCTGGCTCCTTAGAGCTGGCCAGTCATCCCACTTTACAGTTTGCCTTTGTGTTCAATACCGTATTATCACATTGTGAGGATCAGCAACTATTCTTAATGCTCCTACGGATTTCCAGTACTGTTCATGACCAGAGCTTGGTAGCCAGCCTTCTCTACCGGGCATGTTGATATTTCATCATAATCAATACGGTAACAAGTACCCTGTGTGGGTCTGGAAATTACAGGGTAGAGCCAGTGACCCAGAAAGCCCCGGCCTCTTGAATCTGTGAAACACACATTAACTAAGTGTTCCCAGGAGGGTTAAGATTCTGGATTTGTCTGGAAGCAATGCAGGGTTACCAAGGGGCCGGTGGTTGTGAGCAGGGTCAGATTCCTTGAGTGTGAATTCAAGAAGCAGAGGTAGGAAGTCTAACGACCGTCCCTCAGGGCCCTCAGGGGCTGCAGATTTTCTGAACATTGTCATAGCCTTAGGTCACACTGAGCAGATCTCTCCATGTCTTTTCTTGTTACAGGATTTGTTCTGAGTGCTTCTGAGGGTAGGCGTCATAGCTCACTTTTTTGGGGGGTCCCTAGGACTGAGTTTACACCCATCAGTCATAGAAATGAAAACAACGTTGAACTTGGAGGTGGTGTGGTAGTACACACCTATATTCCCAGTACTCAAGGGGTTGAGGCAGAAGAATAGTGAGTTTGAGGCCGGCCTGGGCTATAAATGAGACCCTGACTCACTAGCCTTCTGGCAGAGGGACTTGGGACTTGATACACCGGAGGACAAGGGAAGCATGCCGACACAGTTCACACTACTGTGAGCTTGAAGGTGTGGTCACGTGGTTGTTCCTACCTAGTCATCACAGCGTGTGCGCATATGTATGGGTACAGTGTGACATTTCAAGACACAGACAATACAGCATCACACCAGGGCAACCGGCACATCTAAGAGGGTGCTCTTATTCTTAGGAGGTTTATGCTGAGGGTCTGGAACCTTCTTTTAAACAGTTCAGAAAGAAAAAAAATGAAGAAACAAAAAGCTGTATAAGCCAGGTATGGTACAGGACTGTGAGGCTGTCCCTCGGCCACAAGGCAAGTTCAAGGCCAGCCTGGACCGTGTGATACAAAAAGAAGGCCAGGCTTGGCGGAGCACACCTTCAATCCCAGCCCTAGAGAGGCAGAAGCAGATGAATCTCTGGCTAGCCTGCTTTACGTAGTAAGTTCTGGGTCAGTCAGTGATTCATAGTGAGACCTTGTCTCAACAAACAAAATATAAAACAAGGGTCTGGAAGGCCGGGTGTAGTGGCACAAGCCTTTAGTCCCAGCACCCTGTGAGTCTGAGGCCAACCTGGGCTACATAGTGAGTTCCAGGGCATCTGGAGCTACACAGTGAGACCCTGTCTTGAAAACACAAAACAAACAAGGGTCTGGCGAGATGGCTCAGTAGTTAGTGCTCGCTGCTCTATCAGAGGATCAGGATTAGCGCCCATGTCCGGTGCTTGCAATCCCTCGAAACCAAAAACCAGAGGATCTGCTGTTCTTTTCCAGTCTTCGCGAGCACCCCCAGCAACACAGAAGAACTGAATCTCTTAAAAACAGGACAAGTGTGTTTGTAAAGGCTGTGCTAGACACACAGAGAGCAGGAGAGCGAGAGAAAAGGGGACGTGAATGCCCGAATCCCTTAGTGGGGTGTCTCTCAGCCCGACTGCAGGCTGTGCGCGCGAGAGAAAAGGATACAACATACTGACCCGGGTATCAAAAATTAAAAATAAGAACGGAGAAACAGAAGCACAAGGGAGCTAACCAAGCAGACCTCAGAGCACTGACCTATGGCGTGGGCTGGGAAATGTCACCCAGCAAATTCTAGACGTGCAATAAAGCTGGGCAAGAGCAGGTGTGGACACTGGTGTTCCGGTAGCTGTGGCGCGGAGCTCACACGGGCTGGTTTTCCACCCTTTTGGCTGCTAAGTGCCGTCTGGTTTATCATAAGGTTGCCACACAGAACAACTGGAAACATCAAACTGTCCAGAGATAGGGGCTAAGGAAAACACGGTGTGGCTATTAGGATAAGGCCACTACTGGCTGAGTGGGGAACTGGAGGCTCCCAGCCAGCGCTCTAGGACCGTTCCTGCACACCTGGTTATATTTTCCCGGTCCAGGAAAAGACAGGGCAGGCAAATCCCAGAAGGGACTGGCAGCCCAGCCCCAAGCCTTTCAGGAGGCCTGGAGGCCCAGGTGACCTGACTGAAGTTTTATTTTTCTGTCAAGAGGTAGAGACCAGGCTACAGAGAATGCACAGTGCCTGGCAGCTAGAAAATGCACATGGCTGCTTTCCCTATCTTTTCTTCCTGTGCTGGGGCTAGAACCCAGGGTTCACGCATGCCTCTGGCCACAAAGCTGCTCTCGTCTAAAGCAGAGCCGCGACACTCCAGTCCCAGCACTGGGCCTGGTGCTGAATGAACACCAGGGGAATGAACGCCAGGGCAGGAGTTCAAACCGGCTGAACCCGCCATGGCTCAGTGGCTTCCTTCTGAAATGACCCTGGCTAGCAGTAGTCTTTGGAGGTGGCCCTAGGGTTTTATCAAGTCACACACTTCTCCTGGAAGAAGCCTAAGTGCGTACGGGGATATAGGACCTCACTTGATTTTCCTCCAGAACTTAAGAGATAAACAAGGAGAAAGGCTTTCCAGAAAGAACACTTTATTGTGCACTTTAATATATATTACACAGCAGTTAACCAAAGCAGAGCTTAAGAAAATAGACTCCCGTTTCCTGTATCCCGAACTTACACTGGGTACCCCGTCCTGTGGCCACCAGGAGTGACGGGCCGCCGCAAGGGCTCATCCCCACTCCACTGCACGCTGGCCAGGCCTTTCCGCCGCGCCTTCCCAGTGTTGGTCATGATCTGGTGGAAGTAAGAAACAGGTTTGAAACAGTGTGTCCCAGCTACCCAGAAGCTGAGTGAACGAAAGGGGTGAGGTTGCCAGGGATGTGAACTCTGTGAGCCAGGCCCAAGGGCACCTGTATTCCTAGCACTTAGGAGGCAGGAAGATCAGAATTCAGTTATGTAGCAAGCTTGAGGCTAGCCTGGGCTACATGAAATTCTGTCTTAAAAATAAGTGGAAGTGGGGTGGGGGAGATTGTGTAAGATCAGAGTTCAGATCCCAGTAGCTACATAAAAGCTGGGCAGACACAGTGTCTAGCTTGAGTCCTAGCTGGGAAATACAGACCAGAGATGCCTGGGTAAACAGGCTAAGGAGAGTAGCCAGATCCCAGAGCTCTGGGTTTGGCGAGAGATCCTGCCTCAATTTCCTCTCTTAATAGGTGGAGAGTAAAAAAGGAAGACATGTGACATGTAGTGTCAACTTGTGACCTCCACACGCACACACACACTATATGAACACACATACGTGCACATACACCATGTGCCAAAAAAAGAAAAAGGAAAACCTAGAAACAATAATGAAAACCAAATAAGAGCCAGGCGGTGGTGGTGCACGCCTTTAATCCCAGCACTCGGGAGGCAGAGGCAGGTGGATCTCTATGAGTTCGGGGCCAGCCTGGTCTACAAGAGCTAGTTCTAGGACAGGCTCCAAAGCCACAGAGAAACCCTGTCTTGAAAACCCAAAAGAAAGAAAAGACAACCAAATAAACAAAAGGGGCTACAGCGAGAAGGTCTGTGCTACAGGCTCTGGGGGAGCACACACATTATGAGGGGAGAGGAGCCTTTCTAGCTTTGCATACAATCACATGTAGCAGCATAAAACTTAAAAGACACAGGAAGAAAAAAAAACAGGCAAGAACAGTAGTTACTGTAGGCTTTGAAGAGAACTGAATTTTTAAAGGTGAGAAGGGGAGGAAAACCAGGCAGATTCAATTTAAAAAAAAATCAACATTTTAACCAGGTGTAGTGGTACAAACCTGTGTAAAGTCAGCACCGGGGAGGGAGGTAGAGACAGTGTATCTCTGGAGGATAAGGGACGGCCTGACCTACATCCTCTCTGCTATGCTAGCTAGAATTTGGGCCATCCCAAGTAGCTGAGAAACATCCAGTTTAAGGTTAGCTTGGGCTACTTAGTGAGACTGAAACAAAACCAGGAGTTAAGCTACTAGATAAGGGGCCAGTGCTACAAAGACTTCTTCCAGCCGAGTCTGAGGCTCCTGCTGGCTCGATGTTTCATGGGAGCCCACCCCTCTCAGGGCCTCCCATGGGGTCAGATAATAAAAATTACATATTTGTTTTTCGGATGCTTAAAAACAGGACCTGGCAATGCATCTGGCATGCAGCGCAGGGACCATTCACTAGCCGTTCCTTAGGTCAGAGCTGCCTCCTGTCTGCTGGGCCTGCACAAGGACACCCAGGGACTTCTCAGTGGCCCTGCCTAAGCTCTTCAAGCTGGATTCCAAGGAAATGCCTGAGGAGCTTCGGAGATTGGCAAAGGGTGTGGCTGTACCTCTAGACCAAGAACAGCTCCATCTGGATTACAGATGGAGGCTCTGCCTGAAGGAAGGTTCTCCCAGGGCAAAATGTGTCTTTAACCATGATAAAAGCGATGTAGCATATGACTTACAGTCTACCCAGTGGTAAAGGCTGGCCAGGCCAGGTGTGCTGGCCATGCCTAGAATCCCAGCACTAGGGAGGCCAAGGCTAGGGCATCTCAAGTGCCAGGCCAGGCTGGGCTGTATGGTAAGAGCCTGCCCCCCAAAATTAACAACAACAAAAACAAAACAAAACAAAAAAACTGAACAAGCTGGGCAGTGGTGGTGCACATCTTTAATCCTAGCACTCAGGAGGCAGAGGCAGGTGGATCTTTGTGAGTTCAAGCCAGTCTGGTCTACAAAGCAAGTTATAGGATGGCCAGAGCTGTTACACAGAGAAACCCTATCTCAAACACACACACACACACACACACACACACACACACACACACACACACACACACCACACCAAACGAAAAAAGAGAAATTACAGAATCTATCCGTTTATCTGTCTGTCTGTAGTGGTTTGAAAGAAAATGGCCCCACAGGCTCATAGGAGAGGCACTGCTAGGAGGTGTGGCCTTGATGGGGGAAGTCTGTCACAGGGGTGGGCTTTGAGATCTCAGATGCTCAAGCCTGGCCAATGTGTGCAGTCTCTCTTCTGCTGCCTGTGGATCAAGATGTAGAGCTCTCAGCTCCCCTCCAGCACCATGTCTGATAGCATGCCGCCATACTTTCTGCCATGCTGATAATGGGCTAAACCTCTGAACTGCAAGTCAACTCTAATAAAATGTTTTCCTTTATAAGAGTTGCCATGGTCATGGTGTCTCTTCACAGCACTAGAAACCCTAAGACTGAATCTCTATCTCTATCAATCCACCTATCATTTCTCTCTACATCTATCTATCTATCTATCTATCTATCTATCTATCTATCTATCATCTATCTATCTATCATCTATCTATCTATCATCTATATATGTATGTATGCATGCATGTATGTATGAATGTATCTATTATCTATCATCTATGTATACATCAATCTATCATCTATGTATGTATGTATGCATGTAAGTATGTATCTATTATTTATATATGTATGTATGTACGTATCTATCTATCTATCTATCCATCCATCCATCTATCCATCCATCCATCCATCCATCCATCTATCTATCTCAGTACACATAAAAACAACCTGGAACAGCAGACTCTTAGCTGACTACTATCCACTCCCTCATTTATTACTTATGACACAGTACTATGTGTCATTCAGTTAAAAAGAATTCATCTTCTCAGACTCTCTTGCAGCTGGGGGGGTCCCCTTCTTGACTACAGTTTATGACAGTAGCTGTCAGCCATCTCATGAATAAGAGACAACCAACCTGTAGCTGACAGCACTGAGACAGAGGCACAGAGCCAATGAGACACAACCTTCAAGGCTCTCGGAGGGGTCCTAGTGATGTGTGCATACGGTCTTTTTTTTTTTTTTTTTTTTAAGATCGGCAAGAGTAGAAACATTTGACAACAATCAGTTAGTGCTGCTACCTGTCTATTTGTCTATTTTGGCCCCTTGTCTCCTCCCCTTATGTCACTTGGTGCTGGAATGACCAAGTAATTTTTCAGTTTGCCAAGGACACACTGGGTTGAGCAGAGGTTGCATTTAATTAATTTGAGCTTAGTAGGAAAATTTTATGATTCACGGTCACACAAGGCCAAACACTTAACTCTTCTAGTGTAGGGATTTACTATGTTGCCAGAGTATTCTCAAGCTTCAGTGTGCAAAGAAACATGGAATGTCTGTCTCACGGGTGAAGGGTGGCAGAGTATCATCCCAGAACAGGTTATTATGAGCTAAAGACACTTGAAATAGAGCAGATACAAGAATGGTCTCTGACTTCCCTACTATTCTCCATAGAAATAAGAGATAAAAACTTCATGTGAGAGCTGACTTTCCTGTATCAGGAGAAGACACATTCCTGGTCGGGACGTCAAGGGCAAAGAGAATTCTGTCTAAACACACCTTGTAAAAATATTTCTTGTCAGCTTTTATCTCTCAGTAGAAAACATTACAAACACACCCTAATGCATATTTTAAAAATTACATTTTGTGACTATAAAATAACAACTCTGCTGTAAAGGGAATTAATTTATTCTGTGCCAAATATTAATGACCATGGCTCAGGAGCACAAATCCAAGCCAGCCTGAAGGGGGGACGTGAGCTTTCACACCAACAGAGAATAAAGCCATGATTCAAGGGAGAGAGAGGAAGAGAGAGAGGGAGAGGGAGGGAGGGAGAGAGGGAGAGGGAGGGAGGGAGGGAGGGAGAGAGGGAGAGGGAGGGAGGGAGGGAGAGAGGGAGAGAGAGAGAGAGCCTACCAACAGGCAGGGAGGAAGGCTAACAAGGCGTGGCAGGAAGGACTTTTCTACTGGCTTCAGACACTGTCTTTATCATGGATGAGGTCTTTCCTATGGAATCAGATACCACCTATACCATATTCTTGGCTTTAGGGTCCCTTCCTGGAGACTAGAGAGCTGTGCTAAGCCACACACTCCAAGTTTCACTGTGTAGTCAAGAGGATGTCAGCTGAGACACAGAGGTTGGTGGTAAGTAGCTGTTCAGAGGAAGTAAAGGTCACTAGAGGGGGGCTTTGAGGTTTCAAAAGCACACCCTAGGCCTGCTCCCCTCCTCCCTCTGTCTCCTGTGTTCCGGTCAGGATGTAAACTCTCAGCTACTGCCCCAGCACCATGCCTGCGTGTCACCATGCTCCCTGCCACAGGAATCATGGATTAAGCTTCTGACACCATAAGCAAGCTTTCTTTTGTTAAGTATCTTTGGCCAGAGTGTCTCTTTATAGCAACAGAACAGTAACTAAGACACAAGGTATGTTTGTACAGAATTTTTTTTCTTAACCAGAATATGGGCAATCATCCACGCTGATTGTGACCATTGCCATTCTCTTGTAAGCTTGGAAGACTAACTCACTCTCCTATCCAGCATTTGGCATGGACTGGCTCTTTGGTGTAGAGGCTGTGAGCTCTGATACACAGCTCTCTGGAGAGAGGGGCAGCATTACGGCCCAGCAGAACAGGTACCTGAGACAACTCCCTTCTGGGTCTGGGCATCTTGGCAAGGTGTCCCAGTTGTACCTTGTCTTTCCCCTGCCCTAAGTACGTGTGCTGGTTTTAAAAATCAGTAGTAGTTCCGGGCATGTCGGAGACTTCAGGCCGGTCTCAGGGAATTCTGTGCTCTGCAGCTTCTGTGTGGATCTCTATCAAGAGCAGTTCCACCTGCTGGGTGTCTTCTTTTGTAAATTCCATGAGGGCAACTGCTGCACCTTGACCTTCATCTCCATTCTGCTAGGTCTGGGAAATGGTCTTCAAGACTAAGACTATAAATCTAGTTTTCTGAGGAAGTGCTCAAAACCAAACATCTTCAGACTCAGCCTGAGATCTCTGCTGGGTCCTGCCGAAAGCCCCAAGTCATGACTTCCAGACACAAACCCTCCAGAGAAATGCCCGTGACCTTGGTCAGTGAGATGTCCCCACAGCCTCATGGTCCCCAGCTGGCTAACGCAGGCTGGGCAGGGCAGGCCTTGAAGCTGGGTTCTGTTTCTAGTCTAGCCCTTGCTTCCTGACAGCAACAGCAGGAACAAGCCATGTCATAAGTTCCTGCTGCCATGGACCAAGCCGCAGCGGCTAACAGACGTTCCCCCTCATGCCAAGATGGACCGTATACCCTGAACTGTGAGCCAAACCAAACCTTCACTCCCTTTAGCTGCTTGGTCACAGTAAAAGTCACTAGTACAGTTTAGTTCCCCTCATTTGGCACCTGCAATCATGAGATATGACATCCTTTTATGCACCATGAGTGCAAAGGGCAAGACAAGGCCTCGCTTTTAAGACTCCCATCCCAGAATGCACAGGCTGCAGGCTGGCAGCTTCAGGTCACGGGTCTGGGTGAAGAAGAGCAGCTTAGGGTGATTTATGAATGATGGAAGCATGAGGAATGTGCATGCGCCCTCGGCGACTGTGGCTCTGCCCCAAACTGAGTTGTGAGTACATTTAAATAAAGATGTTTCCATGATGAACTCCTGAGCTGGCCTGGGGTTAGGGGCGAAAAAGGCCTCCAAAAAATACATGCCTGCTCTGACCCTGGTACCTTTGAACATGACTTTATTTGCAAAAAGAATCTTTGCAGATACAATTAAGGATCTCTGAAATCAAGAAGGCCATTGAAGATGAAGGCAGAGACCAGAGTGATGTGGCCATAAGCCGAGGATCACCTGGGGCCACCATGTGCTGGAAGAATCAAGGAAGGTTTCTCCTTCAGAGTTTTGGGGGTAGGCCAGCACTGCCAACACCTGGAGGTTGGACGTCTGCCCTCCAAAACCATGACAGAAAACATTTCTGCTTTAAGGCAGTCAGTGTGTTGTCCTTTGTTCCCACAGCCATGGGAAAAGGATGCCCTTGGTCTTCACCTCTATATACGCAGTTCTTTCTGTCCTCACTCTGCCTGCTCACTGCTCCACACGGTGGTAATGGACACCAATGACACCCCCTCTATAGTTAAAGGGACAGCCATGCATCGAGGAGGCCCTGAGTGTGGACTGTGGCGAATCACCACCATTTCAAGTGCCCGTCATCTGTGGTTGCTAACTGAAAGCTGCCTTTCGCACTCCAGTAGTACCTTCAACCAAACTGGCAGTCCTAGGATGTTCTGCCTCAGGTTTTGTTTAAAACTGCCATTATGTCTACATAAGATCTCATGCACAGCAGTATACTACGTAGAGGGGCCAAAAAATTAACTGAGGTTGTGTTTCGGCTTATGTCTGACAAAATCACAATTAATCCCTTTGCTGGCATTTGGCACTGTGGAGTTGGAGGCGCAGACATAGGTGTTATGTCCTGTCCTGCAGAGGAGCCCCAAACACTGGTCTCTTCTGGTCACCGGCTTCTGAAGTATAGGGTCCTGCAGAGACTCTGAAGACTCATGTCTTCTCTCAGAGAAGCCAGCATGCTACCAAGGGAAACAAAAGTCTAGTGATAGTCAAGACTGCTGCCAGCAACTTGGAGCCCCTGGCTGGTCCCCTCCTGACCTCCGCGAGCATCACTGTATTGATCAAGCAGGAACCGAGCGAGTCTCCACAGTCAGGAGGGCTCCTCTGGTCCATGATACATTCTGAGGACAACTGAGGGCACTGTCCAGCAGACCTTTTCCTAACTGGGTGGCAGAAGCTCGCCTTCCTCCAGTTTTCTTCAGCCACTTCTTTCGCTTCTTTCATTCTTGCCCCCCAGTTCATTTTTCAAAAAGTAGCCAGAGTGTGAGTCTAAGTTGATATGTTTATTTACTTATTTATATTTTAGTAAAATATTTTTGAGACAGCGTCTCACGTATCCTCCAACTCACATGCAATTGAGGATGACTTTGAACTTCTTGCCTCCACCTCCTTTGTGCTGGGATTGCAAGTATGTGGTGTTTAGAATGGAACCCAAGGCTTCATGCATGCTAGGGAGGCACTACCAAATGAGATCACCCCAGATTCTGCTGAACTATAGATCAACCAAGTCCTTCCTCTACTCTCACTCCTGTCTTCTTAGTGATGTGGGAAGCCCTTCTGTCTATGTGTTGCTTTATTGGTGAATGAATAAAGCTGTTTTGGCCAGTGCCTTAGCAGAAGAGAGCAAGGTGGAAAACTAAACTGAATGCTGGGAGAAGGAAGGAGGAGTCAAAGGGAAGCCATGTAGCCACCGCTGGAGACAGATGCCTCCGCTGGAGACTATTGGACCTTGCCGGTAGGCCACAAGCCTCATGGTAAAATATAAAATAATAGAAATGGGTTTTAAGTATGTAAGAGCTAGCCAAGAAGAAGCTAGAGCTAATAGGCCAAGCAGTGATTTAATTAATACAGTTTCTGTGTGGCTATTTTGATTCTGGGTGGCTGGGAATGAATGAGTGGCCTTTGACTACATCTTAGTTAGGGTTTCTATTGCTATGAAGAGACACCATAATCATGGCAACTCTTATAAAGGAAAACATTTAACTGTGGTGGCTCGCTTACAGTTTTAATTCAGTCCATTATCATCATGGTGGGAAGCATGCCAGTGTGCAGGCAAACATGGTGCTGGAGAAGAAGCTGAGATTCCTATAGCTTACAGGCAACAGGAAGTTGACTGAGACACTGGGTGGTATCCTGAGCATAGGAAACATTCCTCCAATATGTCCATACCCCCTCCAACAAAGCCACATCTCCTAATAGTGCCACTCCCTATGGGCGCATGGGGACCAATTACATTCAAACTACCAGACCATGGAAATGAAAAGACTCAGCTGGGGTGACCATCACTGTAGGTGAATGGTGAAGACTTCTGGCAGGCCCTTTCATTCCTACTTCTCCCCATCTCCATACACCAGCAGGTCTATCTCTGACAGATCTCCAAGATACTTCAGGCCCACTGAGAGCAACTGGCTAACATGGACCTTTTCATAACCCAGGCCCCACTGAACCCTGTGTTACTGAAGGCATTAAATTATGCCTGTCCTTTTGCCCCTCCTGTTCCAGGACACCTCTGGCATGTGCACTTACGCCCAGGTACTCTGTGGTTAGAAGCTTCTCGCCTGAGAGTTCTCCAAGCTGGGGCTGGATCAGTTCATCTTTGTCTAGGTCAGCTTCCATGATGTCATGATCCTCCTGTTTCAAAGGAGACAGAGGTGAGAGTTCTGGACAGTCACTCAGCCATAGCACCCCCAGAGTGTGCAGACAGCTCCTGGGAAATGGGGACACAGAAGCTATCTCTCCCTTGCTCACCATCCCTCCATAAAGAAGAGGGGCAGAGCTGACAACCCCTGAGGAAATTGGGCTCCCAGGAAGTACTTCCGTGGCTGTGGACATGAAGAGGTCTAAAAGGCCCCTTGGCAGGCCTCACAGCAGGGATAGGTCTATCTCTGAGAGGTCAATGGATCAAATGAAAGGCCAAACATATATTGGATTACAGACAAACTTTTACACACACACACACACACACACACACACACACACACACACACGCCTTATAGGTGGCATACAACAAGCTTGCTCTCTAGTGTCCGCAGGTCATATGAAGACTCTGCACTTTGGTCTCAATCTCTAAAATAAGACAGTGGGCCTACAGAGATTGCCCAATGGTCAAGGGCTTGCTATGTAAGCACGAGGAGCTGTGTTCAAACCTCAGCACCTACATACCAAGCTGGGTATAGTTCTGCATATGCTATAATCCAGTGTTGTAGGAAGGAAGAGAGCAGAGACAGAGAGTCGCTAGGGCTTGCTGGCTACTTAGTGCCTAGACAAAGAAAGGAGAGCTCCAGGTTTAGGGAGAGACTCTGCCTCAAAGGAATGAAGATAGAGTGAAAAAGACATCCATTGCCCTCCTCTGGCCTCTGTACATGCACATGGGCATACGTGCTCCAACAGACACACACACACGGAGAGCGAGATAACAAAACACACATTACTGTTTGGAAAATGTTGCAGTAAAATGCACACACACCATTGTGGCTCTGAAGTCTACCACCTTCGTGAGTCAACCAGTGGCAAAGGAGATTTCCCTGCCAAGTGCAAGAGAAGCTATCACTAGAGTACAGAAGATGAGATATCAATAGGACTGGCCAAACAATGCATGGCTGATTCAGGCTTCGATTCGGTGAAGGAACTCCTAACTCCAGGGAGTAGTCAATGCAGCATCCAATTGACAATAAGAATTTCAATGATTAGACACACAGCAGACAGACAACAATGCAACTCAGCAAACAGAGAAGGTGGCTTTGCTTCTGGGAAAAGGTGGTGGACATACCTCCCCCTGTCCTGTTATCAAGTAAAACCCTGGATGCTACATATACAACAAGCACACAAGAGCCTGGGAGGTGGAGAGAAGGCAGACTAGCTAGGAGTGACAGGAGAGCCCCACATCTGCCAGACTTGGTGCCCAAGAAGCCAGCAACCAGAATGCCAATGGGGAAGACAAGTTCCTCTGAAGCTACATTAAAGGGGAACACTAAGAGTTTAGACATGCTTTAGAAAATAACGACCTTAATAAAACATTGTGGCCAATGTCCAACCTTGCCAGCAAAGGCCTCTGATTCCTGGGCTTCTGTTCTCCAAGACTAATGAAGCATCTACATCTCCAGGTGGTGAACCAGAGAAAGCCAAGCAGAAGGGTGTTTCATCTGTGCTGTGCAGTGCAGAGTCCCCCACTACCCAGTAAGTAGATCCAGATGGAACAAAGGCTGCCACTCCATGTGATAGCAAATTGGTGTCTCCCTGCTGGCATAGTATTGAGGCCAGTGGCAAATAATAATGAGGAATCCTATCCTTTCTTGTCAAGGGTATTAGTGGAAGCCTAGGAGGGAATCTACCTATGGCTGCAGAAATAATGGGGGTCATCCATCTGGAACTCAGTGAGGTCCAAAGGTTGGCCACCCTTGTTGCAAGGCTCAAGGTTTGGTGTTGGGTCTGTCCTCAAGTGGTTCTAAAGTGACTTGCTTTATGTCTGGTCCCTGTAAATCAAACAGGGTGAGGATGGAGGGGCAGGGACTTGCGACAAGGCTACCTCAGAGATACATAAACCCCACAGAGGCGTTTCTGTCCCGGGCCACTGATCACGGAGTTGTCTTCCATTCTGGCAGGTTCTTGTTTGTTTGCTTCAGCCAAACCATCAAATCAGGTAGGAGAAAGCGGACGGTGTGGCTCACTCTGGGCAGATCGAGTTTCTGGAAAGTTCTGGTCAATAGCACCTGTGAACCTTGGGCTTCCTAGTCAAGTTTGCTTGGTTGTTTGTGTCTCATGATGACTTTAAAATAAATGCCCAGCAGGAAGGTAGGTGGTTCCTTCATGAGTTCAAGGCCAGCCTGGGCTAATAGTGAGATCCCCCTCACATAACAACAATACACAAACAGACAAAAAAAAAATCAGTCAAGATTTAACTCTTCGTCAGGTGCAGGGCACATATCTTACATGCCAGCAAATGAGAGGGCTGAGGAAGCACAACAGGCTAAGACAGTCTAAAAGGAGGCTAGCAGAGGGGGAGGACCCCAATTGTCAGAGCTACTATGCAGCCAGAGTAATCCAGATTGTGTGTTTCTGGCAGAGCGATAGGCAGATTTAACAAAAACTGAAGAGGACTCAGAAACAGACCTATACAAATGTTCCTAACTGGCTTCCTGGCTTCTTTCTTTCTTTTCTTTTCTTTCTTTCTTTCTTTCTTTCTTTCTTTCTTTCTTTCTTTCTTTTGTTTTCTTTCTTTCTTTCCCTCTTTCTCTCTCTCTCCCTCCCTCCCTCCCTCCCTTTCTTTCTTTTTCTTCCTTCCTTCCTTCCTTCCTTCCTTCCTCCCTCCCTCCCTCCCTCCCTCCCTTCCCCCCTTCCTTTTTCTTTCTTTGGAGTCTGGAATTTTCCCATGTTGGCCAGCAGTCTTGAACTCTTGGGTTCAAGTGATCCTACTGAGACTACAAGTCTACGACATTGTATCTGACTAGCGTCCAACTAATTTTGACAAAAGAACACTGTAAGACTTAGTAAACAGTAACCACACTGCCTGGGGACAAGGAAAGAAAATGTCCTTATGTATTCAGTAAAACGCAAATTTCCCCATGAGTACCTTTGACCTCTGATTGGCTGGATCCTCAGGTACAGAATCTGTGGACACCAAGGACTGGCTGACGACATCACTAGGCTGTGTATGAACAGGGGAGGTGGCACAGCCATATCTGATGAGAATGACAGCTGCCTGACAAAGATCCAGCAAACTGAGCCACATGATGGCCGCCAAGACACCCATGGTTTTCATCTCCACTTCTTACAAACTTGGGGACTTGTAATATTTGTACAATTTGGGAATATTGGATTGATGGAAAATTTCTCATCAATCATTTAGGCCTTTCCCCAGGAATGCTGCTTCTAAGCTTCCCCAGGAAAGTCCTGAACATACTATCCCTCCCGATTTTAGGAAGATATCCTTATCTACCTTAAGGTCTTCCTTGGAGGTTGTGACACACATAAAGAAGCCAGAGGTCTCTTTATGAGGCTATGAAATAGTCTTGAAACATCTGTCCCTGTACTTTCTTAGGAACAAGATAATCAAAACAAAGCAAACTTAAAAAGGTCAACAAGATTCAGTGGGCTGGAAGAGTTGGCCATAGGCCAGATTGCAAGCCTCTTCCCACTGTACACTCAGACAATTACGTGGCATATACAGCAACAAAGTCAGGTTAGACGAAGTCACCTCTGCCCTATGCAGAGACTTTAACTGTTGGGTAAGGAATGATGTAGAGAGATGATAAATAAATGAGATGGCAGGAACTTAGTTTCTTAGAAAAGTTAGTACACAGAGCCACCATGGTATCCTATGACAAAGGAACAACAGAATGCCAGGATTAGACAAACCAATTCTATAAAGATAAAATGTAAACATTGGATTATGCCAGAATTTGAATAATAACTGCTTGAGGATTTTTCTTGGGCACTCTGACCATTAAGAGCTAACCACACTGCTGGGGACACGGCCATCTGCCCAGGCCGCCTTGGAGACTTGGTTTTGGTTCTAGTGTCCTTGCATTCACAAGAGTCACCAGCCTAGGAACAAGCTGCCATATGCCTCTAGATTCATAAAAGCTGGGCTATGGGATTAATGAATAAAAATGATAGCTGTTTATTAATGATGTCAAAATTTGGGGAGAAATGATAATTCTGTTCTGTCATAGTTTATTAATGATGACTACAAGATGAGCAAGAGGAAGTGAAACACATGTCCAAAGCCAAATATGCTATGATCTATTTTTTAGAACAACATGGAATCTATCCCTGCTTATTAAATTCTGTATAAATAAAGAAGCACTCTGGCTGCCAGTCAGTCAGGCTACAAGATTCTCCCGAGCATCATGCCTGGCTCACTCCATCCCTCACCGACTCCTTACATCCCTTCTGGACCTGTCAATCTAGGGTTGGCTCCTGGCAAGGAAGTATGTGGACACCAAGGGCTGACTGAAGGTATCACTAGGCTGTGCAGGGGAAGTGTGTGGTACCCTTTTTCAATTCCCACCAGAGTACCTTCCACGTCAGATTGTCCTCTGTAGGTTAAGTCACAAAGAGCAGTATGAGGTGGCCTGGACCTGCAGTGACTGGGGCATCAGCTGCAGACAGAGGGAGTTGGTTGGTGCTGAGAACGAGCAAGGCATGGTGGTGACTAAGTGTGGCACATTCTTCGAAGGGAGCCCCCAAACTACCTCAAAACAAGGTCTCCAAGTCAGCCTGGGCAGACTGCCACGTCCTGGGCAGTGTACGGTTAACTCCTAATGGTCAGAGTGCCCAAGAAATGGCCTCAGGCCACCTGGCACCTGCGTCCCTGGTGACAACGCTCCCTAAGATAAGCCAACCGACCTGCCACCGATCCCTTGGACACCCAACAGCATAATGGCTGGATTTAGTTCCCTTCGGTTTCCCAACAGGAAGAGGAAGCACCGCTCTGAAAATGTGGGTACCCTGTGCTTATCTGAAGTCATTTTTTGGTTGTTGCTGGTGTTGTGGTTTAAATACGAAATGTCCCCCATAGGCTCATGCACTGGGGGCTCGAACCTTATACTGAAGATGCTATTTGGAGAGGTTCTGGGAACTTTAGAAAGTGGGGCCTAGTTGGAGGGAGGAGGTCACTGGAATGTGCTCTGGGGGTGATGCCATGCTCTGGCCCCTTCCTTGCTGTTTTCTGAAGCCACGAGAAAAGCAGCCGCTGCCATGCACTCCCATTTTGATAATACTCTGCCGCACCTCGGCCCACAGCAATGGAAACTCTGAAACCATGAGCCAAAGCAAATCCCCACCTTCTTTCAAATGCTCTCTGTTACTGACTGACTGGTCTTTGTGGATCAGATTGTAGGCAAATAATCAGCTCCTAAAGCAGCTAAGGGTCACATGTGGGCCTAGGGTTGGGCTGGAGCCCGAGGACCCCCGCAGTGAGGCCGCCTGACCTGAACTGTCTGTGCTACACAGCAGGTGCTGTCTGCCTGGCATTGCTAGAGATGTCGGCCAGGGAGGAGCTAACTGAAGAGCAGGGGATTTTACTTTCCCAGGCAGTCTCTAAGGGCAGGTCAGAGGCACCGCCGAGGCAGGTGGACACAACCCCATCAGCTTCCATCTGACGGTACTGAGTGGATGCTCACTTATTCGAGACCCGTTGAGGAGGTCACCTCAGATGTCCTTAGCACTTTATTCCTTTCCTCTCGGCAACTCAGTGGGGCGTCCTCTGATCTACCCATCTGATTAGGAAACTCAGGCCTGGAGAGCAAGGAGCACAAAGTGGCAATCTAGCCTTGAGTGTGGCCTTCAGCTCGGGCAGGCCCTTTCTGTCTAGGCTTTTCTAACTCAGCCCATAGTGCTCTGCAGGGAAAGCCTGTTTCTGAGGATGCACAGTGGGAACTGCCCAGGTTCCTTTAAGCACCAGGGTCCCTGGTGTCTGGCTGTGACTGCTTCACAGGGCACAGTGAAGAAAGGGAGGGAGGGAAAGAGGGCCAAGTCTATAGTCTGGACTCCACAGGTTCATTCTTCTCTTTTTCTTGCTTTTGTCTAACAACAGGTTGAGGATCCATTTGTCCAGCCCAGAAAGCAGGCTCTCGTCACTGCTGAGAGCTTTGTCCAGGCCCAGTCTTTACAGTGAGGGCAGCTACATGCACCAGAGGAGCCACCATCCTGAAATTTCCCTCGGAGTTCCCCAAAGGTAATGCTATCTACAAACCCCGAGCCTGGGGTCACCTCTGGGAAGGGGGAAATTTATGGTGCTTGGGTCGGAGTTGAGTTTACAAAAATAGCAACACCTTAGGGATCAAATAGCACGTGTATATCATGTGATTATTTCAGGAAAGTGACTGCTCCTCGGGAACAAGGCAGCGGGCTCTGCGGTCTGCTGAGTGGCAGGCATGCAGGCCAGGTAGTATTTCACCTCCTCTCCAGGGAGCACGCCGTGGAGGCCTCAGCTGGAAATGGGCATGTGAATCACGGTTTCATGAGGTATTGGTGACACACTACTTCCCTGCCAAGAGGGAAAATGAAACACTCAGGAACAACAAAAGTCCACATTCCATGTCAAAGACAAAGAAACCCAATGGCTGACCTCAGCCAATACCTGCAGAAGTATTGCTTTACCTGGGACAAGAAGAACATATGTAAGACCCATTCACTTGCAAATCGACCTATATGTACCCACACTTGCCAACAGCACCCCTTAACTGCAATTACCACAAAGTGAGCCAGTAAGAGAGTCACTTAAATATTCAGCCAATTTTGGTTTTTAAAATTAACAAGTTAAAAGCTTTTTTAAAAATTGTAAGTATTTTAAAAACTTTATGTATGTGCATGTGTGCATGTGCATGTGAGTGTGGGTGCATGTGCAGCCTCCTTGAGCTGGAATCTCATGTGGGTGTTAATCGCCCTGCCTAGTATGAGCGCTGGGCACTCAGTTTGGGTCCTCTGTTAAGAATGATACACATTCTCACTGAGCCATCTCTCCAGTTTCCCCTTCCCTCTTTAAAGACAGGGTTCAACTAGCTTAGCTGGCCTTGATCCTTCCGCTTCCATATCCCAGGTGCTGGGATTATAGGTATGTACCACCATACCTGGTGTACATGGTACTGGGGTTTGAACTCATGGCTTTGTGTTCACTACATCAACATTCTACTAACTGAAACACTTCCTCAACCATGTTCACTGCTGCTCTATTCATAATAGCCAGAGATGGGAAACAATCTAGATGCCTGACAATGGATGGATAAATAAAGAAAACGTGGTACAGTTATACTATGGAACATGGCTCAGCCAAAGAAAAATGAAATTTGAAGGTAAATGGATGGAACTAGAAAAAAAAATCATCCTGAGTGAGGTAACTCACACCCAGAAGGACAAATTATGATCCATGCCTTGCTCAGCCATCATCAGAGAAGTTTCCTCATGTAGCAGTTGGGAACAAATACACAGACCTACAGTCAGAAAACATACAGAGAAAGACCTTGAACACTGAGCACAAAAAGGGATGTATGTCTCAATCAAAAGTTCTCGCTCAGGATTCAGGGAGCCCTGCCAGAAGAGGAAGTGGAAACTGTAAGAGCCAGCGGGGAGGGAGGACCCCAAAGAAACAAGGCTTTGTGGACATGCAGGGCAGGTGCACACACGAACTGACAGAGATTAGGCAGAGCACGGGGTCTGCCCAGGTCTGCACCAGAGAGAGTCCTAGAACTGAATGAGAAGAGGACAGATGCCCTAACCCAGAAGCTATTTCTAATGGAGAGCCACTTGCAAACGAAAATTTAGTATTCTCCAAGGGAGTCTCACTGGAGAAACTCTTAAGGGTAGGCCCGATGTCCAGCAGTAAATGGTCAACACAAAACGAAAGACCAGTGGTTTCTTTTTCCTTTAATGTTATGTCAGGGCTTTTTTTTTTTTTTTTTTTTTTTTTTTTTTTTTTTTTTTTGAAAGCCTTACAGGCCCTTTGCACATATAGCATGGCTTCTGGTTCATGTTATGGTATCCCTGTGCGTGTGAACATGTGTCTGCATCTATATGCATTTCTTGTGCTCTTTCTTTGGCTTTTTCTTGTTTAGTTGTTTTGTCCTATTTTGTTCTTTTTTGTTTTGTTTTGTTTTATTATTATTCCTTAGACGTCTATTTGTTTTCCAAGGAAGGGAAGAAAGGCTGTGGATCTGGATGGGGAGAAACTGGGGAGGGGGGGGGGACCATAATCAGGATATATTGTATGAAAAAAAACTATTTTCCATTAACAAACAAAACCCATAGCTGACTGCGGTTCCAGCCACGCTCTGAAGTTAGTGCTGGTGGAAAAGTCAGAGGCTGTGGGCTGCAGAGGAACCCATCACGTGCTGGGAAACACATGAGAAACAGGGAAGCCTCTACAAGACACAGTGCCTGCTCACAGCAAGTGACATGGGCTCCATTTTTTGAGTGTCAAATGGTCTGAAACAAGCTGGAGCGTGCAGTATGGTGGTGAGAGCTGGGCACTCAGTGAGGATGGAGGCTCAGGTGTGTGCCGGGGCACTGTCTCTCACAGGTGCAGTTCAAAAGGGAAGAGCAGTGGCCCACGTGAGTGTTGGCCACACGTTAGTGTCCCGTGGACACAAAGCATAACCCCCCTTACCCCCCCCCCCCCCCGCTAGGTTTACTCTTGAGATAAGAGTGAAGGGCGCAGGAAACCGTGCGCCCTAATCCCATGCTACAACATGGGTATGAAGTTTTTACAGTTAGAGAACAAAGCAAAGCCGTAATCAAGGCGCTTTCCAAACACATCAGTGGGAATATTAGTAGGTGGGTTACAGCAACTCAGGGACACTCCTGCCATGGGTCTCAGATGCCATCTGCTGACATTCTTAGCTTGAGGGTTGGTAGGAGCTGTGGGAGCTGGAGCGTTCTGTCAGACACAAAGACGGGCAACGAAGGAGGCTTTGGATCTGTAACATTCCAACCCCTCACAACCATGAAGTTCTAGTCAGTTAGTTAATCAGCCTTGTGAAACCTTTAACACAGCTGTGGCTGCGTTCTGGAACTTGAGTTCACAGCCAGATGCACCCCTGCGCTGGTTACCTGGTGGGCTTCTGAGTGACTCATGAATGCCCATAGAAGAGTGTTTAAAAAATCCACGTTGGGAAGGAAGGGACCAGTGAACAAGGAAATGCTTGGGGAATAAATGCCTCTTTAGGGTGGGTCTTAAATACCATTGTTGGAGGAATTTTACTAAAATTACTGCCTTTATGTTCTGAGGCAGAATGTACCAGGTTACGAGAGTGCAGTGATAACAATTACTCCAAGAATTAAGAATGCCTTAGGAAAAAAAAGGCCCCTGAGCGGAGATGAATTGATGCTCTGAAACGAGGCTTCCCCACGGAGTCCGTGATCTTATGACACGACAAGATTCTTAACTGGGGCTTTAGATACATAATACTCCAGACAAACCAGATTCTAAGCAGCTGGCCTGAAAACAGAACTAGGGTTAACCACTAAATGCATTTGAAAACTCAGATTCCTCCAGATAGAGTGCAGGCAGGAGAATGGACTCGAGTGGTTTCCCTAAGACAAGTGAGAGTCTCGAGTATGAATTGAAAGAATTACAGACTTTGACGAGCGTCTGAACTTGAGACAGCTTCTCAGCAGGCTGAGCTATAAGCCTCGCTCTTTGTAAACACACGGGAAAGCCCTCCACATGGGACAGCCCGCGAGGGTGGACCAAGGTGACCAGGCTTGGTGTTGTGTGCAGAGGGCCCTTCTCCATCTGTGGGAGCTTTCCTCCCGAGCCTGTGCCAAGGCCTGCACTGTGAGAGGGCTCTGAATCCTAAAGGGCTCTCCCTGTGGTGCCCAGCTGCTGTAACATCAACTTCTTCATCTACGAATGTTTCTGGCCTCGTGTGACAACTGGACCAGCTCAATAAGTAGATATGGTTTCCACAATGAAAAGGAGAAACCAGGAGACTAGCATCCCCTTTCTGACATCAAGTCTACTGCTTCAGCTGATCAATTTGCTCAACCATCTCCTGAATTCTAACCAAAAAGGGGCAAGAAATAGGAAGTGGTGTTAATAATGCCATGGGAGAACAATATATTTAATATAGAGAGTCAGAGGTGACTTGGAGGCTTGACAGGACCAGAAGTGACTACAGCATAAGCTTCCATGAGGTCAGAGGGCAAGGAACTTGCTTTCGAGCAGCTCTGCAGAAACATCCATGGTGTAGAAGAGAGGCAAGGGGCAGCATAACTCTTGCTCCTCATACAGGGAGACAATGCCTGGGGTCATTGGGCAGGTGTGCACTGTGGAAATCCCATGTTCACTAGAGAGTCCTGCCAGTCTTACTGAAGTACCTGTGACCCATGTTTTCCTGTGAGGAAGCAAGGGCTATGGAGAACGGGCAGCATGACTCCTGGCTGACTATTAAATTCTCCCCTGGTATCGGGTCAGAGAGCCGGTGAGACGGTACTTCGCCAGCACCTGCTGTCTGGGACACTCCTCAGACTTCCTGAGAGACTACAGGATGACTGCGGTGAACCACCCAGCTCCTGAAAGCAGAGCACAGCCAGGGCTGCTCCAGACAGCTCGTGCTAGACCAGGGGTTCTCAACCTGCTTAGCACCGCGACCTTTAATATAGTTCCTCATGCTGTGGTGACCTCAACCATAAAATTATTTTTGTTAACAACTGTAATTTTGCGATTGTTATGAATCACGATGCAAATATCTGGTATGTGGCCAATGTGAAAGGGCTGTTGGATCCCTAAGGGGTCACAACCCACATGCTGAGAACCATGGTATGAGTCTTTCTGCTATCACAAACCTCAGGGGTTTCCAGACCACCCTGCAGCAATTCCCACCTAGTTCCTGTGGCCTAGCACAAGGACCTTGGGCTCACTTGGTTAACTAAGACACACACCTGTGCCGCCTCTGCTGGAGTTGCAACCTTAGGCTCAATACGAAGGGAAACCGCAGACACAGCGGAGCATGGCACCGGCAGCTGAGGGTCAGCAGGCTGGGCTGGGATGGCAGTCAGGCAGAGCACTGGAAGCTCCTCCTTGCCTGACCACAATTCCTTTCCTTCCTTACCCCATATGAGTCCTGAGATAACTCAGGCCATAAGCCTTGGCAGCAAGTACCTTCACCCACCAAGCCATCTTGCCAGCCGATTAAAAAATTATTTATTTTAAAGACAATTTCCAGCTGAGCAGAGCAGAAGAAGCCCCAGCAGCTGGCATAGAGGGACTGAAGGAACAAATGCCCCAGAGACCAAGTCAGGGGGTCCCCACTCCCCAACCTGGAGGAGGGAAGGTGGGAAAACTGTCACCTTAGAATCGAAATGCTTCTCACGTGGGAAAGGATGTCCTTTTATGTTGGCACCAATGCCATAAAGAAAAAACTATGATATACTGTGAGTTCTAAAATAATATTCAGATGAACTGCAAAATTATCACATAAAGAAAAAACTCTTCCTGGCTGACCAGTACATAAGTAAGTCTTGCCTTGGGACAGCCAGGCTCCAAACACAACTCCTTCCTTATTTAACCCCCCTCTGACTCTCTCTCCTCCCTCTCCCCCTCGGGTGAGAGTTGAGTGTAGTATGCGTGTCTCTGCATGTTTGTGCATGCATGTGTGTGTCTTCTTTGATCACTTTGCACTTGCTGAACCTGAGCTCACCTCTCTGCAAGGCTACGCAGCCAGTTTGTCCCTGGTGCCACCTTCACCTCACAGCACTGTGATTACAGGCAGGCAGCCACACCTGCCTGGCTTTAGCGTGGGTTCTTGGGATCTGAATTCTGATCCTCAGGCTTATGGAGCAAGCACTTTCTCTACTGAGCCATCATCCCTGTCCTTGTCCTGTCTTTAACCCATCTCATCTGGCTGCTTCCTATACCTGGCTCCATCCCTATCTCCCGTGACCCTGGTTCTCTCCGACTAAGAATGAGTAGACCACAGTTAGCACCCAGACATGGACCCCAGGATGGGTGTGGTGTTCTTTGAAGATCAAGTGTCCCCAGAGACTAATGTATTGAATGCTTGGTCCCTAGCTAGTGGCATGATTTGGGGAAGGGGGCTTCTGGAAATGGTAAGGGTGGGAGCGAGTTGAAAGAAGCACACGGGGTGTGCTTCTGAAGACAATGTCTGGGTCCTAGTCTCTTCACAGCTTCCTGTCTGCCATGAGGTGACAGGCTCACATTCCCACCATGCCAACCATGAGCAGAAATGGATCCTCTCAGCTCTGACAGGAAGCGTGTGTGACAGTGACACAGCAACCAGGCATCGTTCACGGTGCTCGCACAGACGCTGGAAGAAAAGGGATGTCACAGACAAGAACACTGAGCCCAGTGGGGTGAACCCACTTGTTCAAGGCCCTCATGGGGACAAATGGTGGCAGGACTCGGGCCTGAGATGAGATGTCTTTCTTTGTACTTAGATTTGCTACCCACTGCCTTGACTTTCAGTGCATTAACTATGTGTCTGCTTGTTGCTAGGGTCTCAGGGGTACGCAAGGGCTCTCATGCTCGGCCCACATATTCCCTGCTGCCCTGGGCTTGAGAAGAGGACAAAGACAGAAAGTTGATCAAATGACAAGAATTTGACCCAAAACCCCAGTAACCTGAAGCTGTAAGCTGACCTGTTAGTAACATGTCCATCAGAGATCCAAACAGTAGCTGTAGCTTCAACCCCACCCCAGGGTGTTCAGCCTTCTGGACTAGAGTTCTGCGCAGCGCCAGAAGGAGTGGACACAATAATGTATAGAAAAGAAGGGCGGGAGCAAGCACTTATGTACACTATAGGCTACAGCCTGACTCACTGTCTAAAAACAGATCACTCTATCCCCATCTTACAAAGGGAAAGCAAACCTAATAATGTGTGTGGATGTGTAAGGTAGACAAGGGTCTTACTGGGTATGTTCTGACCACCATGGTGAGCAGCTGGACATCTTACTGGGTGAGTCACAGAACACAGCATGTTCACAGAGGGATTGTATCAGAGGGTCCAGCCTCTTCAGAGAGCAATCTGGCAGGAACCAGTGAGGTTGAAACCATCATAGCACTTGAGTCAGTGACCTGAGGTCTGGAAAGCCCCCCCTCCACTGCACACATGCGCAAAGGAAGCTTTTGGCCATACTGAGCAAAACCCAGAAACAGAAAGGGAAACTGATGGCCTGCTGCTGTCTTTGGAGCATGTGTGTAAGTCTGCATGAGTTCAGGTGTGCTGGTGTGCAGATATGCATGGAAGCTACAGGTAAACTTCAGGTGTCCTTCCTCAGGCACTGTCTGTCTTGGGTTTGGTGATGGGGCTACCCTCTCCTTGGCCTGCAGCTAGCCACGTAGTCTAGGACGCTCCACCTTAAAAACAATTATTTTTATTATTCTTACTTATGTGTGTGTATAGGCATAAGCACATTAGTGCAGGTACCTGTAGAGAAGTGGAGTTCCAGTGTCGTGGGCTGCCTGCTGTGGGTGCTGGGGATCAAACCCAGGCCCTCGGGAAGAGCAGGACATGCTCTTAAAAGCTGAGCCATTGCTCCACCTCCTGAATAACATTCTAAACTTTTCAGAATGTAGAGCGGCTGGAGATTGCTCTGTGGTTAAGACCACTGGCTGCTCTTTCAGAGGACCTGGATCCAATCCTTAGCGCCAACATGGTGGGTCACAACGATCTGAAACTCTAGTTCCAGGGGATATGATGCCCTCTTCTGACCTCCATGTGCATTGTACACACATGGTACATAGACATACAGGGTAAGTCCTTCTGTATATGTGTTGCTTTTATTGGTTAATGAATAAACAAACTGCTTTGGGCCTATAGCAGGACAAACTAGAGCTAGGTGGGGAAAACTAAACTGAATGCTGGGAGAGTCACAGAGATGCCATGAAGCCACCAGAGGAAAAAGATGTGAGTTGCCAGTTAAAACCTTGCCGGTAGGCCACGCATATCATGGTAAAATATAAAATAATAATAATGGGTTAGCCAAAGACATAAGAGCTAACTAGCAATACGCTTAAGTGACTGGCCAAGCAGTGATTTCAATAATATAGTTTCTGAGTGGTTATTTTGAGTCTGGGCAGCCAGGAACGAACAAGTAGCCTCCTTCTATATACATGAAGACAAAATAGCTATAAACATAAAAAATATTTAAAATTTAAAAAACAGAATGTTCTCCATTTAAAAGGTAATTGGTCAATCCCTGCGTGGCCCATTCCCTGCTCTCAGAAGATGGTCTGTGGTCCACATGCATGGCAGACTAGAAAGGCAGGTGGACAGGAATCAAGAGAGTGAAGACAGGCTTAGGCCAGGATGTGGACAGAAGAGGAAATGAAAGGGAAGCCACAAGTGCTTTCAGATGAATGAGTCACAGCTCTCGTCTCGTCTGGAGGACGGTGACAATAAGGGGAGAAAAGACACAGGTTCTTCGGCAGTTAGAGGAGCACGGGAACAAGGCAAGGAACTCACCGAGCCCACAACTCCACATGTGACACAGGTCACTTGGCAGACGCTGCATGCCAAGGTTAGACACTGGGATGAGTTTGTAGTAGTCAGTAGTTGGTCCACTGAGAGAAACTGACCCATGCAAGGAGGTCAGCATGCAGGCGAGACTGTAACGGAGGATGCCTGTCTTTACCCAAAGGCTTTCTCAATCTAGAAGTGAAGGAAGGCCACAAAGTTGCCTGGTCTCACTACTCTCTCAGCTCAGCCCAACCCCATGGACAGGAAAGTCCAGTAAATGAGTTTCTAAAACACCAGGAAGCTTTAACTTTCTTTGTAAACCAGAGAAGTTACTTCTCAGCTTCCTTCCTCTTTCAGAACAAATGCTGACTGCTGGGGCTTGAGAGATGATGGCTCACCAGTTAAGAACATTTGTTGCAGTGGTGGCTCAAATCTTTAATCTCAGAACTCTGGAAGCAGAGGCAGGCTGATCTCTGTAAGTTCGAGGCCAGCCTGGTCTACAAGAGCTAGTTCCAAGACAGGCTCCAAAGCTACAGAGAAACCCTGTCTCGGAGAAAAAAAAACAAAAAACAAACAAACAACAACAACAACAAAAAAGAACATTTGTTGTTCTTGAAGAGGAACCTAGTTGTTTTCCAGCACCCCCACACAACAGCTCACAACTGTCTGTAGCTCTTGTCCCAGTACATAACAATCTTTTCTAGTCCTCTGGGGCAGCAGGCATGCATGTGGTGCACATATATGCAGGCAGACAAGACACCCATCCACACAAAATAAAAATAAGCCTTAAAAAAAGAAAGAAAGAAGGAAAGAAAAAAAGCCCAGCTAAGACAGGCAGTAGTGGCACAAGCCTTTAGTCTAGCACTCAGGAGACAGAGACAGGCAGATATCCGAGTTTGATACCAGTGTGAGCCAAGCTGTGTGACAGCCAGGGCTACACAGAGAAACCCTGCCTCAGAACAAACAAACAGACAACAAAAAAAGTCCAAACATGATGTTCTTCCCAAGTCCCTAGGTGACCTGGTTCCACGTCCCACTCTTTCCGCGCTTCTCACTGTTCTAAAATGCACCCACCCGTACCCCACGGCTTCAGTATCCACCAGTCCGTGCTCTGCCTGCCGCAAGGCCCCTACGTCCTTCCTGCTCCATAACTCCTCACCGCCCTACTCCCGACTCTACATCACCACGTGTGTGTCTGCCTTCCCACTGTCTGCTTTGGTCGTTAGTTCTCACTAGGGCTCGGCAGCTTCTAATAAAACATTGTGGATACTCAACTCCCCTCTACAGAAACGGGACAAAAACATGACAAGACACTGGAAAATGAGGGATGGGTCAGTGGTGGGTTTCCACCAGAGTGGAAACGAGGGCAGCAGCCATGAGCACTGGCTGCCTTTCCAGGGAACCAGTTTTGGTTCCCAGCACTGACATGGAGGTTCACAACCATGTGTAATTACGGTCCCAGGGAATAGGACATCCTCTTCAGGCCTCCACCCTCACTGCATGAATGTGGTACACATAAATTGGTGCAGGTAAAACCTCACATAAATAAAATATATAAACAAATAAATAAGAAGTTCAAAAATAGGTACCCTGCATGGGTGGACAATGTTTCCCCTTCAAAGATATGGTTTATTAAAAGAAAATCTCAGGGTCAACAGGATACCTTCTTATGAGTTCCTGGTCAAAGAGGCCCTAGGGTCCCTCAAACAACACTTGATATTGCCGTTGCTCTTGGCTGCTTACCAATATTAGATGGTATGACCATATGGCTGAAATCACAACACTCTTTGGCTACAAGACATAGAGAAATCAAGCTAGAACTGACCGGGAAACTTCCTCCTGCTTGTTTGCTTCCATAGTGCCGGAAGGGGCTATGCAGGCTCTGGGGGAAAGCCATCAATAGTATTGCCCAGTGGAGACCCCTGGATGCTGCAGGACCCTGGCAAGACACGCTCACTGATGCCATAATGGGATGACAGCGATGAGGGCAACCAACTCAGGACTTTTGTTCTGAGGCCTGTTCCACAGGAGGGAGCAAGCCTGGTGCTGTAAACCTGGTCAAAATCCCATGGCTCAGAAAGCCACAGGCCCTAGGGCAGCAGTGGGGAGTGGGGAAGGGATGGGGACCTATTACTGTTGTCTTGTTAAATTGACATGTTGCCAAACTGTCTTCTAAGTATTTCTGTTCATACACATAGGTAAGTCCTGTCCCTGTCCTTAACCAGAGATGCTTCTCTGCGCCCCAGTCAGCAGCTGATGCAGACTCAACAAAAAAAGTGATAGCAGTAAGTGACCACTGAACCCAAATGGGACGTCTGAGCATCTTCCACCCCAATCAGGAGCATCCTGGAAGAGGGGCAGGAAAGACTGTGCGAGGCAGGGATGGGGAAGAATGCTGTGAAGTGTCTTCTGACGTGACACGGCCATGGCACCCACGTCACCACAGTCATGGGGATCTGCATACGGTCATGAGGTTGAGCCAACATGGACAGTCAACAGTCTAGCAGGCATCTCTAATCGGACACACACACACACACACACACAAAGAGGAAGTGGAAAAGAAAGGAGGCACGTTAGGTGCCTGGGGGAAACTGGAAGTAGGTAGATAATGATATGTTGTTTACATGTATAGAATTGTCAAAGAATAAATGTCATTTTACTTTAAAATGATAATGTAATTCACACATGGACTATACTGCTATCCCAAAATACCTATTCCAATAGGAAAACCCATATACTACTTTAAAAAAATTAGGAGAGAAAAAAACATCAATTGACCTTTCTTGGTTTCCATGGGAATAATATTGGGCAAATATGGTTTGTATATGCCTAGGAACCGTGAGGTGTCTTTGAGCCCTCACCTTGTTTTGAGCCAGCTGCTGTCTATTTCCATGGAAACCAGAGTGGAAACGAGGGCAGCAGCCATGAGTTAGCATGTTGGGCGCTTCATCCCAGCCACAGTCTGGGAGCCCAGGGGCTGCAGAAATACATGAACTCAGAAATGGAAAGGGTACCAGAAAAATGTAGAAGTCTTAATTGGGAAACTCTGGCTTCTTTATTGACTTGCCTGAATAATGGAAAAGCCTTGCAAGGAAAACACACAGGCGTTTCTTTGCTAATTGAGTACTGGGGAGCTGGAAGCATGGGCTACCCCGTGCCAAGCAAGCTGGCCAAAACAGGTGACTATCAGCAGAGGTGATTCATGGAGAAAGTCTACTGTTGGCTCTTTGGACACTTGTCCTGAAGAAACTTCAGGTGAGTGAACAATCTTGCAGGTTGGGGGTGAAAGTGTTGGAGCGGAACTGGAACTGCAGGACCCTGAGAGGGAACTGGCCCTTAATTTCCTATTCTAGACAGACTGGACAGTGTGCTTCCCGTTTAAAATTATTACATCCACATACATATAAGCAAAACACCCGAAGTTTACCAGGCTGGGGTTCTTAATGACAGCTCTCTTAGTTCCCAGTTCCTCCTAGTCCCACTTCCAGATGCACTTCCTCCCTTGGCCAGGCTCTGAACTTCCCCTTACTCAAGGATGCAGCAGAAGGTAAGGCTGGGTACACATATCTGCAAGATTCGGTTTAATTTCATCTCTACTAATTACTACCCTGGGCCCCTGAGTAAGTTTCTGTGCCTTTCAAAGCTCTGTTTTTTTTTTTTGTTTGTTTTTTGTTTTGTTTTGTTTTCATCTAGAAAATGGGGCTAAAATTAGCCCTGCTTAGAACCAGGTGTGATGATGTAAGCCTATAATACCAGCATCGGGGAGACTAAGGCAGAAGAGTTTGAGGCCAGCGTGGACTGACTATATATTAAGATCCTGTCTCATAAAACCCAAATCCAAACCAACAACAGGAAGTAAGTGAAGCTTCAGGGCCAGGCAGTTGTGGGGCATGCCTGTAATCCCCATGCCTGCAGATCTCTGTGAGTTCGAGGCCAGCCTTGTCTACACAGTAAATTCCAGGACAGACAGGGCTGATACAAAGAAAAACCCTGTCTCAAAAAGCCAAAGAGCCAAGCTCCACTCAGCAGAGGGGCTTGAGGAGTAAGAGGGGAAAGAGGTTGGTGAAGCTCCTGAGCCCTGGTCTACACACAATCAGCACACGGCCAACACTGGCTGTTTGCACACACTGAGCTTGCTGGATCTCCAGTGAGCTTGACCTCTGAGGCCACCTTAGTCTTTTCAAAAGGCATAGCTCCTCTCCGAGGCTCCCTCCCTCCCCTTCTGACATAACAGATCCTAATGGGTCTCCACTTTCTGTATGCTTGCTGTGATTTGCCCTTCCAGTGTGCTCTCAGCTGCCGTCCCCCCACCCCGCCATTTAAATCAGGACAGATGCTCCAGTCCTGTCTCAGAAAATGCTAAATTCTTCCTTTAGCTTTTAATTAAAGTTCTTTTTGAAAGATATAGGTGGCTGGGTATGGTGGCGCATGCCTTTATTCCCAGCACTCAGGAAGCAGAGGCAGGCAGATCTCTGAGTTTGAGGCCAGCCTGGTCTACAGGTCCCAGGATAGTCAGGGGAAAAAGAGAAAAAGAAAGACGTGGGTGTATGTAAGGGAGCTGAATATGAGCTGTGACCAGATGCCACGGTGACAACCGTCCCAGCTCTGGCGGCAGTGGTGGATGAAGCAGGAGAAGCAGGGTGGGATCTGGGAGATGGGCAGGAAGGTGAGGACAGAGCATTCAGTGGAGCAGGCTGAGTCAGAGAGAAACCATGCCTGTATTGTCTCAACTAAAAGTTCTCATGTCTGGGACATTGCAAGCCTTGCCCCTCCCTGCTAGCCAGTGAGTAAACTGGCTGGAATTAGACAACACAGAGCGCGCCTCAGCTCTTTTTATTCCTGGCTACACCACCTACTGTGGTGTGCTGTGGGTTTCTGACACAAATCTAGATGTATTAAGAAAACACCTTGCCAGGTGATGGTGGTGCACACCTTTAATCCCAGCACAGAGGCTGATGGGTCTCTGTGAGTCTGGTCTACAAAGTGAGTTCCAGGACAACCAGGACTGTTACACAGAGAAACCCTGTCTTGAAAAACCAAAAGAAAAAGAAATATAGGAAGGAAGGAAAAGAAAAGAAAGAGAGAGAAAAATATCTCCTTAGGTTGGCTTGTAGGCAAGTCTTTAGGGCATTTTGTTGATTAATGATTGATGTGGAGGTGCCCAGCTTTTACTGTCAGTGGGGCCACTCCTGGGCAGGTGGTCCTGAAGAAAGCAGGCAGAGCAAGCCCTGGGGGAACAAGCCAGTCAGCAGTGTTCCCCAATGGCCTCTGCATCAGCTCCTGCCTTGAGTTCCTGTCCTGACTTTGCTGCTGCTGAACTACATACAGGCCGTAAGCAAAATAAGCCCTTTCCTCTTTAAGCTGCTTCTGGTTGTGATGTTTTATCACAGCAACTGAAGCCCTAACTAAGACATGAAGGAAGAGGAGTCAGGCAGGTACACCCTAGCTCTCCCTAGACTGAGCCAAAGTTGGCGATCCTCTTTCCCCTACCTTGCTCATGAAACCACAATTAGGGTTCATTCCCATGTTCCCCTATTCTTCCTTTGCCTCTAGCCCCATCCTGCATGGTTCCCTGTGTCATGGCGTGCCTCTACTTTTCTTTTTCCTCTCTCTCTGTCTCTCTTTAAAGATGCAGTTCCGTGTGGCTGAGGCTGAACTCGCTATGTGGCTGGGATTGTAGGCGTGGGCTCCAGTATTGATTTATGCGGTGCATACTTGAAAGCCAACCATGCTGCATCTTCAATCTACAGAACCACCGTCCAGTAATGTGTCTCCAGACTGGCAGCCTTACAGAACCTCACAGTTTTCTATTAATATGTGGAGTGTTAAATCCTTGGAGGCCACATCCTTACCAAGGCTTTTCTGTAGTTTCCTCCAAAGCCAGAAGACAGGTGGCAGGAACACCAGACCACACGTGGCTGCTGCACAGCCCAGCATGGTGGTTAGAAACAATAATGGTGGTTATGGGGATAATGACTAACAAATACCATCTCCCAGGTGTAGATGGATTTTTCTTTGGGCTGCCAGCTCACAAAAAATGACATGGGGGCTGGAGAGATGGCTCAGAGGTTAAGAGCACTGGCTACTCTTCCAGAGGTCCTGAGTTCAATTCCCAGCAACCACATGGTGGCTCACAGCCATCTATAATGAGATCTGATGCTCTCTTCTGCTGTGCAGGCAGATCACTGCATACATAATAAATAAATAAACCTTTAAGAAAATACATGGAGACTTATTATTAATTATAAAAGCTCTGTCTATAGATTAGGCTTGTCCCACTAGCTCTTAAATTGACCTATTTCTTTTACTCTATGTTCTTTTATGTGGCTCAGTTACCTTTACTCTGTACAGCCCATCCTGCTTCCTCTCCATCTGGCTGGTGACTCTGCCTTTCTTCTTCCCAGAGCTCTCTCTGTCTAGAAGTACCTGCTATACCTCTTCCCTAGCTATTGACCATTTAGCTTTTTATTAAACCAATCACAATGACACAACTTCACATAGTGTAAAGGAATATTACATAACACCCAGGCACTATTCTGCATGCTTGCCCCTCCCCCTGTAATCCATTACTGAAGCCTGCGCATATAGGAAGATTATAAAAACCACCCCAGTCTGGCCTTGCTTTGGATGCCACCTATGAGCTGAGTGTTTGTGAAATATAGCTAAAGAGGATAATGTAAGTTTTTTCTGTAACTAATGATTTCAGGAGGGTCAGCCTTCCTCCCTGCCTCAGTACAGCCGCCTTTCTTCAGGAGTATGTGCTCACCATGGACCAGCAGGAGAGTAGGGATGGGGAGACAGAAAGAGACATGAAGTTGCTGGCTTCCCCAACAAAAGGCAACGTGGAGGTAGTGAGTGCCCGCTCTCTAGAAGCTAGACTTTGTAAACGGTGAGAACAAAACTTCGAGTGTTGTTGAATTAACAAAGCCTAAAATTTTTATTAGAATCCCATCCCTGGTGTCTCCATATCTGGCAAGGTAGGCCAGAGTAGGGACATCTTCAATACTAATGTAGGGTTCTATATTCCCTAAGAGAAGAAAGAAACATCATTAGGTTTGCAAGAAAGAGCAGGATGGAGCTGGTCCCCAAGCAAAACCTGGTGGAGTGAGCACAGAATGCTAAGGCAGGAGATATGGAGACCAAGAGTATCTTCAGAGGTACCACCAAAGAGTTGATGTCTGACTTCCCCTCGGGTGAAGATGTCCTAGAGTGCACATGTGCTGAGGTCCTTCCAGGTTGTGGCTGGGAAAGGAAGGAGGGATTCTGCCCTGTCTGAAGCTGCACTGTCGCTATCCCAGTTGTCCAAGACTCACTGCACAGATCCACATGGCATCTGTCCCTTGACATTTTTCATTGGCTCCTTGCCTGAGATCTTCATCCTTAATGAAGATCTTATCACTTATTTCCCCAAGAGAATTTGCTTTTTTCCCCCTCTGTGTAACCCTGGGTGTCTTAGCACTAGCTCTGTAGACTAGGCTGACTTTGAACTCACAGAGATCCGTCTGCCTCTGCCTCTCAGTGCTGGGATTAAAGGCATGCGCCACCGCTACCTGGCTTTATTTAATTCTGATTTAATCTCACTGGGTAAGTTATGTGAGGCTCCACTACAACCAAACTATAACAGTAATATAATCAATTTAGCCATTATACTTACATGAAACATATCTCAATGTACTCATGTTTGAATTAATCTTTCTCCAAAGTTTTTGGAATATGAAAGAAGGTGACTCAGCAGTGACACAAGTCACATGACCTGGGTATTTAAAAAGTGGAACTTGAAGACAGTATACAAGAACTTAAAACAATGGCGATAAACTGTGTGCATGGGATGCGACATCCCAGGGAAGATATATCCCAGATCTAATATTGCTAAATTCAAATCCCAAGTCCTTTAGGAGTAAGTGTGGGTGCGGGCAGGGGGTGATGATTAATGGGAGGTGGGATTTATCTAAAAAGGTGAAGCTGCAAAATAAAATTGGAAAATCTGGAGCTGGAGAGACAGCTTAGCAGTTAAGAGCACTTGTTGCTCTCGCAGAGGACAGGGGTTTGGTTCCCAGTATTCCATCCACAGGATGGCTAACAACCACCCAGAACTCAAGTTCCAGGGGATCTGACACCCTTTTCTGAATTCCCTGGGCATCAGGTATGCATGTGGGACACACACATACATATGCAGGCAAAACATTCATGCACATAAAATAGATAAAATCTAAAAATAATTCTTAATGGAAATTATGGCCAGGAGAGACAGCCTGGTGTGTTGAGTGCCTACTGCCCATGTGTGAGGACCCAAGAGAACAGTCAGGTGTGGTGGAACATGCTTGCAATCCTTCACTGGGGTCATGGAGACGGGGATCCCATAGGGTCCAGAGGGCATCAGTCTAGCGTAATCAAGTGAGCCCCAGCTTTCAAGGAGAGGCCTACATGTTCGAGTGCGTGCACACATACACACACACACACACACACACACACACACACACACACACCACAAACAACACAAAACAAAGGAAATTGAAAAAAAATCACTGAAAATATGATGAAAGCCACCTTTCCCTGGTTTTATTTTATTTATTATTTGTTTATTTATTTATTTTGAAACAGGATCTCACTGTATATCTCTGGCTGGCCTGGAACTCACTGTGGAGGCCAGGCTGATCTCAAATTCACAGAGATCTGCTTGCCTCTGTCTTCTGGGTGCTGAAATTAAAGGTGTGCACCACCATAAGCCTGGCTTCTTTCCCAGATTTATATGAATGTCAATAACTTACCTTATTGTAACTTTAGGCAACAGAAGATATTTGAACAGTATTATAGTGTTAGTTAAATTTGTGTATAATTTGAAAAAAATTATTCAGAATTCAACAACTAAAGGATTGAAACATCTAAACAAAATGTTCTGAACTCTTTAAAAGTAAAAAATTTCAGCCTGGCGGTGATGGCACACACCTTTTATCTCAGTACTCAGGAAGCTGAGGCAGGAGGATCTCTCTGAGTTCAAGGCCAGCCTTGTCTATAGAACTAGTTCCATGATAGCCAGGGCTGTCACACAGAGAAACCCTGTCTCAAAAACAAACAAAAAACTCAAAACAAAAATAAAAAATTCAAAATGTATTTTTATAACTTTTAAAACTAAACTAGAAATGTATAAGCCCCTGAGCTGTCTGATGGACATAAGGATCTCTGTACTATTTTTCCTGTGAATCTAAAATTCTTGAAGCTAGCAAAATCTTTAAAAACCCAGACACTGAAGAATAAACACAGAGGAGAGATACCCTGAGGACCCTGGCAACAGAAACACAAGCATCTTTGCACGATCAGAGACCATGACAACAGCTTGAGAAGGTGCAAACACCAGCACTGAGTCAACAGTCTATAGAACGGTGTCTGAACTGGTTATTCTAAAGAATATTCAGGATCAACAGTGACCGATTATCAATGATCTTTAAACACTTGGCAACCACACTCAGGTGAAGTATTTAAAGTCCGCACTTGTTGACGCTCACACGGCGGATCCTGGAACAACCGGACTTCTGACATTTGCACAGAGGGGCAGCCACAGCCTGGGCGACACCACTGACAGCACGAAGGGAAGCAGAAGACACACAGGCGTGCCAGGACACTTCTGTCACTGGGACACACACCGAGGGAGACTAGACGAGGCAAGCTTTATTCTGGCTCTGAGGTTTCAATCCCTGCTTAGGGTGGCTCCTTTGCTTTGGATCTGAGGGGAGGCAAACATCACAGCAGGGGGTACACGTGGCACAGGAGGCTCAGGGCACAGAGAGAAGGAAGAGGGCACCACACCCCTAGACAGCAGGTCCCCAGGAGCGAGCACCCTGCATTAGGGTCACTTCTTAGGAGGGTCTTTATAAAAAACATTCTTGAATAATCAATGGGCCAAAAAGGAATCACAAAGAAAACTAGAAAACTCTCAGAGATAAATGCACCCAACACAGGCAGAAGCAGGGCTGGAGGGAGCACAGCTATAACTAGCCAGCTAAACGACCTCAAGCCAATAGCTTCACTTCATACTGTAGGGAGCAGAAAAAAAGTATGAGCAAAGTAATGCTGACAGAAGGAAGGAAACACAAAGACCAGAAAGAAACAAAGAAAATGGAAAAGCAGAGAAAACCAACGAAACAAAACAGAAAACCTGCCTGTGAGAACAGATGAAGAAAACTGTCAAAGCTAGACACAGCCAGAAAAGGGAGGCTCTGTATTAGTAAATGGACATCATTACAGAACCTACAGAATCAAAAGGGTCATAAGGCAATGGCAGGAGCAAAACCACCTCAACCAATTAAACCACTTAAGAAATGAAAAATATTCTAAACCCACAAATTATTGAGCTGTCTTATGAAGAAACATAAAAGTCCAAATAAATTCTTTTTTTTTTTAAAAAAAAGAAATTTTCACAAAACCAAAACATAAAGGGGCTCAATGGCACACACCAGCAAAATCTATACCTAGGAGACAGAGCAAAAGAATGAAAACTCAAGGTCATCCTCGGGTAAATACAAAGTTCAAGGGCAGCCTGGACTATAGAAAATCCTGTCTATAAGTAAAAACAAACAAAAAGCTGCTGGTGGTGCCTGCCTTTAATTCTAGCACTTGGGAGGCAGAGGCAGGTGGATCTCTGTGAGTTCAAGGCCAGCCTGGTCTACAGAACTAGTTCCAGGATAGCTAGGGCTGTTACACAGAGAAACTCTACCTAAAAAACAAAACAAACAAAACCAACAACAGCAGCACACACACACACACACACACACACACACACACACACACTCAATCTGGTGAAATCTATTGTAATTAAAAAAACATATACCTGACCTAGCACCTAGCAAGCAGGAGCCCATATAAATGAATGTTCGGACAAATGACATATTTATGTTTTCTCTAGTACTGCTTAGAGTAGCAAGATGTGAACAACTGAACACCCATCACACTGAGAAACATCAGTTTGTTGCACTGCCAGCTCAGAAAGATTTCCGAGGAACATTAACAATAGGAAAAGGCCATATTGTGCATATGTACATCTGCATATTTATATTAGATCTCTATCTGCAAAACAAACGATTACCAGAACATACAGATAGGAGCATATGCATGCATATGTCTATGTGCATCTCTCAAAATGCCCACATATACCTGGGCAATGAACATGCTTTCCTGGGTCGGGGCTGAGGCAGAGAATCAGGCACATGCTTGCGTGGACTCCTGCCCCTGCTGTGTGCCTTCCTGAATTCAGCCCACTGCACTTCCTCTCTACCCTAAGCTGTCTTGACCCAGCTTCTGCCTTCCAGTATTTTAGGACGCACCCCACCACACACACACAACTGTAGTACTTCCCATTTCCTTCCCCTTTATGGATCTATAACTGCTTGCTGTCTTCTATCTGCTGTCCTCCTAGTGTCTCCCAGGGTCTGACTAGAGGCCCCAGGGTTGGAGTGCAGAGCTTGCCTTGCTGCCTCGCATCACATGGGTATGAGTCCCAGCTCCACTGCTCACTGACTAGCCTCACACACGGGGTGAGTGACCTTTCTCCTGTGTGTCTGCTCATCGGTGCGGATGGAACAGTAGCACCCACAGGGCAAAATGCAGGCGGGAACATGGGTGAACTGCTAGAGCAGAAGCTGCCATGTGGTGACACTGAGGACCGTCCCCTGCTCCTCTGTGGAGGCTTTGTAAACCACACAGAGTCTCATGGAATCTTTTATTTTTTAATCCCTTCTGTATTTCCTAGAACACGGTTACTTCAAGGTCCTTAAATATTTGTTCGATACATAATGAAGGACAGATAGGACGGAAGAAAACGTGGGTCTTACATGAATCCTACGAGTAAATGTTTATGGCTGACTGCTCCTGGTACTAAACTTATTTTGCTAAAAGGGAAAAAATATTTGTCTTAAAATCAACTTCTCAAATAGTATAGGAAAGCATTTTTCTTCACTTGAAGCCATGTGTAAGCTGACACACAAGCCTCATCTGAGCAGGTACCGAGGAAACCTCCTTGGGGATGAGGACACGAGAACCATGCTGCTGGCCTTAGGATTTGTTGCCAGATCGTGAGTAACACCGTGCTCATGTTAATCATAAAATGAAGCCCAGGAGATAACACGGCTCTTCAAAGCACTAGATGGGAGCATCTGAACCCGTGCCGGCCACTGTGGATTGGCACTGCGGATGCTCTTGAGTGCATTTCCAGCTTATCTAATGCTGCTTTTATTTCCCTGGAGATTTAAATGGGCCTGGAGCCTTCTGGACCAAAAGGATCTAAGAAGCAAGTTATTTATTACTCCCCCATCTTTCTCTTTTATTTGAGACACAGTCTCATGTACCATAGTGATGTGGAATGCCCCTCTGTAAGCTGTGAATATGTCCAGCTTGGTCTGGGTAATAGACAAACCCCATCTCAAAGACAATGAGAACACTATCCTTTGAGGTCCTCCTCTCCCTACCTTGACTGTCCAGTGTTGTGTCTGTCAACAGCCATGAGTGGATATGCTTAGTTTTTTCCCAATCTTAAATCAAACCAAAAGGGCCCTTCATTCCTCCCCTTTTCCTGTATGTGTTCACACTGTGTGAAGAGTGGAAAATACTGAGCACTGCCATTTCCTTGTTCTCTGCTTGTTCTCTAGTTGACTACAGTGTGACCATGTCCCATTAATCCCAAACCCCAAACCGTGCAAATGACTTCACCCTACCACATCCACTGCCCTGTTTCAACTTCTCCCCTTGCTGGCCAGTCTGCAGTCTAGAGCCCTGTTGATCACGGCCTCTCAGCCTCCCACCCACACTTCCTCATTCCTCTTCCCCCTAATGTCAATAAAAAGGGTGTAGCTTTGCACACCTTTCTGCTGCATGGGCACATAAGTGTATCTATAACTCACAGGCGGGTAGATTTATATGTTTGCTTTGTTTTAAGCACTGTTCACATTAACTTTATGATCCTTTTTTGAGACAAGGTATTGCTACGTAGTACATGTTGGCTTTGAACTCAACATCCTCCTGCCTCAGCTTCCTTCCTGAGGACTAGTACCACCACACCCTGCTATGTTTGCCCTCATTGCAATGTTCCCAAATGGTCTGTAAGTCAGAGGACATATTGCTAGCTATGTAACTTTTCATTTTTAGTTATAAATGGGCAGATAGTCAACATAACATAATGAGTTCTCTACACATTCGACAAACAGTTGCATTCTTAGACATTAGGAATAAAAAGTAGATTTTGCATCTGAGTCCCCTTAAGGGCTTACAGTGAGGCAGAATGCTGAAAATGAAGTCTCAGCATAATTCCCATGGTGCCTGGGTCATGGTGGGAGCCACATCAGAGCCACATCACTGTGCAGCTGCCTAAAAACAGTTCAAGGGACTTCAGCCTTTGTACTGGGTCCAAATATCAAATTAAAAAAGCCTCTTGCACTGATGAGAGACTCGACTCTCATGCACTGACAGTAATAATGTCTTCTCCAGGTTGTCACTGTGAAAGGTGACAACAGCGTGGCCTCTCAGGTAGTTCTTGGCATCTTCCCTAACTTAAGCATCTGCCACTCTTTTGTTATCTGTCAATTTTAATTAATAGTTATGAAAGTAATGCCTGGCCTTGGTGAAAGCAGACGCAGCAGACTGTCTGCAGGTGGCCCCTGCTAACACGCAGCAGTTCACTGCAAGGGTCACTGAGGAGGGAGGCCCAGGACATGCTGGCTCTAGTCACAGCGTCACTTTGGATCAACCCTGTCCTTTCATTGTTCTTACAAAACCTCTTTTAGGAAACTTCTCAGAAGCCTGGTTACTGTGACAAATATTTTCAAATGCCATCCTTAGCCCTGGTTGGTTTCTGTCAAGTTGGCACAAACTAGAGTTACCGTAAAAGAGGAACCTCAGCTGATATCAACTGACAAGATGTGTTCATCAGATTGGCCTGTGGCAAGTCTGTAGCACATTTTTCTGACTGATGAATGATGTGGAAGGGTCCAGTCCACGTGGGTGGTGCTATCTCTGGGCAGGTGGCCCCAGAGTGCATAAAAAACAAACTGAGTAAGCGAGTTAGCAGCCCTCTTCCACGGCTTCTGCCTCAGCTCCTGCCCCCAGGATCCTTAGGGTTCCTACCCTGACACCCTTCATCACACACTCTGATGTGGAAGCATAAACTAGGTGAGCTCTGTCCTCTGCAGGCTGTGTGTGACTGTGGTTTGTCAAGGCAGCAGAAGGCCTAAGACACCGCTGAAAATAAAATCCTGTGGAGAAGCAGCAAATCCAGAGACCTTGGTTCATGTGTGTTCCGTAGCTGACTGCCGTACTACCAAAGGGAAGCGTGCAGAAGCTGAATCCCCATGATTAACCAGCATACTTTTAGGCCAAATGAATTCCTATTATAATATAAAACTAAAGGCTTAGTGGCAAAACAATTGAACAAGCCAGGCATGATGACCATTCTAGCACTTGGGAAGCCAAGGCAAGAGGAGACACTACCATGCCAGCCTTAGCTACAGCACAAGACCCTGGTCTTCACAAACAATATAAAACAAGTCATTGAGAAAACAGAGGAACCCCAAAGTTCCCGAAGATGACACAGGAAGGGAAAGGACAGAACTTGAGAGGAACCCTTTTTGGATATGGTGACAAAAAGTTCATGGAATGAAATGATTAATTCAGAACTATTAAAGTGTCAAGCACAAAGGGAGCGTCTTGCTTCAGAGATGCACAGTGGCTGTGCCAGTAGCTGGGCTCTACCCTAGGGGTGGCAGCAACAGCCTTGAATGCAGGTGCCTGTGTTTGTTTAGTGTTGAAAGAACAAATTTTACGCTTTTAAATACTTGGAAAAAAATTAAATGACATTAAAATTATATAGTCTTCTAACTTTTAGTGCCCACAAATAGTTTTCGGTGAATACAGACAGGTTTCCCAACAGCCACTGTGTTAAAGGGCAGAATTGAGTGGCTCAAACTGAGACCATGTGGCCCTCCCAGAGTGACACAGTCAACCTTCCCCTTACAGAGTCTGCTGACTTGGCTGAGCCAAGTCTTACCAGGCAGCTTTTCTTGTGGCACAGGGCTGGTCTCTGTCCCCTGTGGAGAGGCCAGTGGCTGGATCTGGGGCTCCCTTGCCCCATCAGGCAGTAAGAGATGTGAGAGTGCCCACTGGTACCACCTGCAGCCCAGAAAAGGAACGGCAGGCAGGGACTGGACTGTAGGGGAAGATCCTAAATTACTATGGCCTCACTGATGCCTCTACAGAACAGGGACTTGGCTTTCACCAAACACTCTTTAAACTGACAGAGCAGAACATTCACGTATTGGGCGGATGCTCCCCAAAGAGAAGGTGCTCCCAGTATTTCCATCTGCACTAACCGCTACCCACACACAGAATAAAGGAAAGCATGTTGTCACCACGAGAATTACGATAATGTGTCTGTCCTTTCTAGATCTGAAGGGAAAGCCACACAGAAGCTTATCTTAGCTGCCCCCTGCAGCCTGCAGGTTACTGGCCTTGCTATCACCTCGCCAAGACGCCACAGATTAATTAACTTCTGAGGACCAGGGGGCAGATTTGTCAGTCGGCAAACCTACACCAAAAGAATGAACACAGGACTGTAGAGTGGTTGGTTCTGCCAGCTCCAAACCAAACCAGGACCCCTTGTCTAGAGCCTATGTACCCTCATTCCTTTCACCAAGGAGACAGGCAGGAGCTCACAGCTTTTCAGAGCAAAGAACTCACAGAGAAGAATTCTTCTTTTTGACCCTTCCCCTAGAGGCAAGTGGAGGTGCGAGGCTGCACCTGTGCAGTGTGCCAGCATCATGGGGTCTGTGTCCACGCCCCAGTCTGGACAGGACTTATGTGTGTGGAGTCGAATGCCGCAAGAGGACTTCCCTGAGACTTTGGAGCTCAAAGAGGATGGGAAACTGTTAGTCCTTCCATCTGGGAGCCTAGCTTCTGACCCATAAGAAGTCCACGCTGGAGCACTGGAAGACACCAGCCACCTGGAGAGGTTGTGGAGGATGAGGGTGGTACATGAGACCTCAGTGAGGGCCACAGAACCACCACACACCGAGTCTCCATTAACCCCACAACTGCAAGGAAGACACCATGGCTGCCTAAGTGCTCGGGACATAAAAGGGACATAGAGGAACATCGCAGAGCTTTCTGTGTTGTCTTAAGAGCCTTCAACTTACTTCATCATCTTCATCTTCATCATCATCGGATTCAAGAACACCATCCAGCAAATCTTCTATAAAGAAAAAATTCATCAGAAAAACCACAAGGCTTGGCCTTCGGTCCCTGAATGTCAGCCTGTGCGCTCATGTGAGCAACATATAGAGTCATGCTCCTGACCACAAGCCCTGACACTTCCGCAGCCCTGAGAGCTCCTGGTCACCACCCTTCCACCCTCCTGATCCCTCATTTTACTCCAGTTCCAGCCACACTTTGCTATCATTGTTAGCAGCCTCAAACACACGTTGCTTTTATCAGAACATATTTATTCTTATTCTTATGAACGCAGAACTGGAGAGAAGTGCAGGGTAGAAAATGAACTAGTGTTTACTCCAGGGAGCCCACTGGTTCTTCAAGAGGTGCGACTTCATTTGATCCTCACGAGAGCTTTGTTGATCATCAGTCCTCAAGCACAGGCAACAGTGGAGGCACAGAGGGACCACTTCCTAAGCCCCTTTGCTCTAACCTGAAGGTGTAGGTTTGCAAAGAAGCTGACAGGAGGCTACCCTTCAGATGGGCACTATGGGGGCTGGGAAGTGGGAGAGAGAGACAGAGAGACAGACAACAGTGAGACAGACTGAGCACAAAGGGCCATGATCAGGCCTTTAAGAAGAAGATTAGGAGAGGGAGCACTTATACTAGAGATGCCATGATGGGGTCTTGAAGGGAGAGGAGAGCCATCCTTTCAAACTTGGGAGGAGTTGCATTGGGAGAAACTGCTATCTTTCACAGCAAAACTGGGCCTGAAGGGAAGAACTTCTAAAATCCCCTGAACAAAGAGAGTTTCTGATTCAGACCTTCTTGGGTGGGGTGGGATGATTGAGGGGGTGGCAGGAAGTTCCACACCATGTGACTTATGGCCTAGCCTACAAGCAAAGGGGAACGGAGCAGGCATTAGCACTAGGCGGAAGCACCAATTTATCATGCAGCTACAAGGGAGTAGGACTGGGCTTGCCTTCTCCCCAAAGCTGTGTGCTTAAATAGTCAAGAGCAGGGGCCTGGCAGTTCTTTGTTGGGGTGGGAGGACAAAATCTGAATTCTTCCAAACTTGCCTCATCTGGTCTCTTAGAGTAGACAAGCCTAAAGTGGCAGGTCTATGATATAACATCATGACTTTCCCAGAGAGTAGGCGTGGGGGTGTTGGCGGCACCTAGGTTCTCGAAGGCCGAGGCTCATCATTAGATTGTTAGTTTACACAGATGCACAAGTCCACAGTACTTGCTTCTAGAGAATAAGCCATTTCCTCGCCTGGCAAATGGGGCAAATACTGCTGATTCCCTTGGATTCTGGAAAAGGAGGATTTTACAGCACACTGCAACTAAGGACCTGGTCCAGGTGTGCAGCAGACAACACCAGTGTGTTCCTGTCTCCTCCGAGTGGCCTTCCGCAGGCCGTCCTCCCCCCTCAGCACGGCATCTGGACTCCCATCAGCACTCTCCCTATGGGAGAGCGCAATTCCTAGGGGAGGGAGGGCTACTGACGTGGCAGGAAGCCCCGTGAGAGTCAACTGTCAACCCGACCGAAGTAAGAGATGCTTATGAGATAGTGAAGTTCACTTCTGATGCAGCTTTGAAGGCTGGTGGTGAGTCTTGACTGCATCTTGATGACACTGTGGAAACAAAGCTCTGGGCAGGTCTGGGAGGGAGTTCCTAGATGGGCATAACTGGGCAGGAAGATGTATGAAAGAGAAAGTGAGCCAGATGTCTGGGAAGCAGAGACAGGTGGATCTCTCTGTTGGATCTCTGTGCGTTCAAGGCCAGCCTGGCCTACAAAGTGGACAGCTAGGGCTCTTACACAGAGAAAACCTGTCTCGAAAAGCAAACAAAAACAGAAAGGAAGGAAGGAAGAAAAACAGAAAGTGGGCTGAGCACCCACATTCCTGTCTCTAGTCTCTCTAATCTCAGCATTCCTGACTGCAGACACAATGGGGCGAGCACCCAGCTCATGGTGCCATGAGGGACTGTTCCTTCAAACTGCGAGCTAAGAGACCCTCCCTCCTTACGTGTTTTCCTCAGCTATCTCATCACAGCCACACAAAGGAACAGAGGACACTGAGATGATTAGCAGGTGAGAGGGAGGGCCTGCCGGGAACATGGTGGCCCCATACAGTAGGCTGGGGACCCAGGCAGGGTAAGAAGGGGTAAAAGTGCAAGTTCCACTCTTTCAGAGCAAAGGTGTCTACAGCTGCTCTAGCTTCTTCAGCCTTTCCATGTGAACTCGGCAGTGATTCCAGGAAGTGTCCAGGCCTTTAGCCTTGGATTAGGGTCTCTCTTGTTCTGAGGATTCCAGATTTTTGGACTGAGCAACTTCCAGGTTCTCTGTCTCTGTACCAGGTAGACAATCTGCAGGACAACCTAGCCTCCAATTGTGCAAGCCAAGCTAATAAATCTTTTGTAACACACTCACCCCCACACACGCCACACACTCAAACACACATTTTCTATTGGTTCTGGTCCTCGAGAGACCCCTAAGAGATCTTTCCCCACCCACTGTTCTGGGTCATAAGTTCCTGAAGGCAGAAGACCTAACCAACTTCTCCCTGCTGCATCTTCCTCATTAGATTTTATCCCTTGAAAGCAAGACACGAAGGTCAAGAAAACCTGAGAGAAGAAGGAAATAGGAGAAAGAGGGAACTAAAGACCACACTTGAAGAGACCTCATAGCTCACCGAGAAAGGGGTCAGGCAAGTAGAAACTACGAGAGGCAAGCATCCATGCTGACACAGCCTCAGAAGGGAGCGTCCATACTGACTTTCCTGGGCCCGAGCCAGCAGGACACAGAAGCCTGTCCCTTCACTGGTACTTGCACAGTTGCACACCCTCCTGACCTGCACCACGGTCTCAGAAGGCTGGCTCTCCAGACAGTGCTGTGCACTCTGCATTCGCCTGCATTTTAATCATCTAATTCCTCTCTGCCCACAGGCAGTCCTCCAGTTCTCCACGAGAAAATGCCTTCTAAAATGCAAAATGGCACTATCATTACGTCACCAATTCCATACTCCCTATGGTCACATATGTTAAGGCCCCTCAGACGTGCATTACTTTGACCCCCCAGCCCAGTTCCCAATGCCCAATCCTATAATCTTTTAACTTATTGGCTCAGATATCCTTACTACCCAGAACCCTCCAGACCTAGGAACTAGAGTCCATTACAGGCCTCAGTTCCTCCTCCAGGGACAACCATCTCCTGAGTTGGTGCATGCCTTACAAGGGCGCTCCCTTGGTAACTAGCACAGCCTGAAGTTGGGATTCTGCTTGGCTTTGCTTCTGCTGGGTATACTGGCTGGCATCTCTAACCTTTCTCTGTGATGAGCTAGCTACCCTCACGGATGACTCGAGTCATGGCCTGGGCCTGAGTCAGGGGACAAACCTCCCACTGTTGTTGGCTACATATTCTGCATGTTTCTGCACCAGGCTGAAATTTTCCTTTAGACTTCACCAGTGCTCCACCTTGCTGGAACAACCTGATAATTTCAAAGCTCCCCTGCTCCCAGGACTGATTTCACTAGTATGACACAGCCCAGACTGGGAACTGTAAGTGGAAGACGGCTACCAGTGGGCACTTCCCTGGTGTGCTGGGTTCTTCAGAGAGATGGGGACATTCTTCCTTTTCTTGTGTACTGAATGGAACTGTGTACTTGGATTGCTGGTGCCAGGGAAGACATAGGGAGAGATGGGTGATAAACTTGGTCCCCAGATGCTGGCAACATCAGGGCCCCCCTGTGTCAAGAGTCCACAGAAAGCGCAAGGGGCTTCCTTATTCCTCACACAAAGCTTCTCTGTTTTGTCAGATACGTATCATGGCAATGAAGGGGCTGGAAAGAGGACATGCTGCCTCCCCCCTGCTGCCATGTTTTTCTGAAATGGTGACATTTTCTACATGGTTCTAGAAAGACTGGTATCTGTTAATGAACTGGCCACAGGACCTGGGAAAATTGCCCTTATCAGTGGGACAAGATTTAAGAGGGGACAGGAGGGGCTCGTAAAGAGGTCTTACAAGGGAAGAGAAGGCCTCAGGAATTGCTCTGACCTCCTTTTTGTTGACCACAAAAAGTGTGATAGTGTGATAAGAGATCTCTCCTGTGATAAGAGATGTTAATATGGACAATGTGGCCTTGACTACCTTGCTAAACACGTGAGGGGAAGGTGTGCGCACACACGTATGTACATGTACACGTGTGAATGTGGAGGTCAGGAGTCAACCTGCATGCCATTCCAGAGGAGCTGCCCATCTTGTCTGTTGGGACAGTGTCTCTCTGGGATCTAGGCTAGGTGGACTGGCCAGTGAACCTCAGGGATCTGCCTGTTTCCAACTCTTCAGTTCTGGGATTACAAGTGTGTGTCACCATGCCTGGCTTTTCTTACATGGATGCTGCTGTTCAAACTCAGGTCCTTATACTTGCATGGCAAGCACTTCATGGGTAGAGCCAACTCCCTGACTCTCATATCCCCATTGTGTGTGTGTGTGTGTGTGTGTGTGTGTGTGTGTGTGTGGTGTGTGTGTGTGTGTCAGAGAGAGAAAGAGAGAAACACCAGATATGGCACCCAGGGCCTTATGTAGGTCAAGCAGACGCTGTCCTACTGAGTTACACTCTAGCCCTTGGCTGAACTTTCTTGTGTTGAACTAGCCCCCACTACTTTCTTTAAACACTTCTTTCTTTGCTTGTTTTTATTTTTCGAGGTGGAGTCTTGCTATGTACAAGTCTTAAACTTGTACATAGCAAGGATAGCCTTAAACTCTTAATGTAGCCCAGGCTGACCATGAACTCATTATGATCCTCCTGCCTCAGCTTCTCTAGTGCTGGGATCACAGGTGTGCACTACCATATCTGACTCAAAAGCCTCCTAAATGACATCAAGCATCACAACCCTCCATGAGGAAGCCTGTGCATCTTTCTGACACATGGGTCTCCCGTGACACTGACCGGCATTCAGCTGCTTGATGATGAACTCTATCTGGCGGATCATTTCGGCGTTGCCCTCTTTGATGAAGCATCGCAGGATATCCTCCATTCCCTAGGAGCAGAGCAGAGACAGCAAACAGTTCAGGGTTGCGATGGGCAGGACTGCTTTTCAGTGGGGTAATTTCATCTAATCCAAAAGGTATTCTTTTCTTCTTTTGGGGAAAGGCGATTTAAAATAAAAATCATCTGCTTGGTATTAAACATTTCTTTTAAAATTCACAGTGAAATTGTTTACTTCTTGGTTGACGATCTCAATTTAATTATGACATTATAATACACTTAGGAAAAGCTGAAAAGATCATGAGCTTGCACTGTGTGCCTCTATCCCAGTGCCTGTGGTACAGGTACACCACTGCCTTCAGTTTGGGAAACATGTGGTTTGGGGAGGTGACCCCTTTCCCATGTTCTCCCTAAGTTTATACACATTCTCTTAATTTTAGGATCATTTGTGATCTTTGAAAAGCTGAACCATATTTTAAACAAATAGAGGCTTTTCAAACAACTGTAATTCCTATTCTATCAAAAGAATGATAGAGAGGCCAGGGAGATGGCCTGGCAGGTAAAAACACTGCTGCACAAGCCTGGTGACCTGAGTACGACCCCTGGAACCCATGTAAAAAGGCAGATGCGGCGGCAGTGCACAGCTGCAATCCAGTGCACAGGTGCAATCCAGCACTCCTACGAGAGACCACAGGAAGAAGCAGGCGGGAAGGCAGGCTACAGCACACAGGGCAGAGGCAGAGATGAGACAGACAAGCAGAAAGGAGAACCAACGCATGAAAATCATCTACGGACATTCCATGTGCTCAGGCCACCCCACCTTTCAAATAAATAAATTAACGAGATTTTTGGTTTTTAGAGACAGAGCCCTGGCTAGCTTGAAACTCACTATGTAGACCAGGTTAGCCCTAAACTTAAAAGAGATATGCCTGCCTGTGTCTTCCAAGTGCTAGAATTAAAGGCACAAACCACCACGTCTGGCCTTATTGAGATTTTAAAGAAAGAACAACAGAGACGGACAGATGGCTAGACAGGAGCACTTACTAATCCCACAGAGGATCCAGATTTGACTGCCAGCACCCACATGGCAGCTCACAACTGTCTATAACTCTAGGGGATCTGACACCTTTTTCTAGCTTCCTTGGGCACCAGGCATGCAAGTGCATGCACATACATGCAGGTAAAACATTCACATGCAAAAAAATAAAAGAAATGCTATACAAAATTATAGAGTTACTATACTGTGCCACTATAACACAATGACACTAGAATTTCCCACTCTAGCTAAGAGAACTTAAGCAAATTTGGAGATAAGATACTAACTTAGGCAAAGTACTATTCCTCTCCTTCCTCCTCCCTGAAGTACTGGGATGTGTGCAAGTGCTCTGCTGGACCAAAAAAGATGTTTTCTAGGTACCAAGAAAGGAAGTATAACTAAGAATGACCCCAAGACAGAGCGACTGGTGTCCTGAGAGGCTGGCTCACTGGCAGGCAAACACCTGTCAAACTGCCTAACACTTGCCCTTGAATTTGTGGTGACATGAGCCAATATGGTCTGTATTTTATTGTTTTCAATTTAACTAGTTGATCTATCTATCTATCTATCTATCTATCTATCTATCTATCTATCTATCTATCTTGAAGACAAGGTCTCACTATGTAGTCCTGGCTGTCCTGAGCTCACTATATAGACAGACCAGGCTAGTCTCAATCTCACAGGGGTCCTCCTGGACTAGTGCTTCTAGACTATCCTATTTAAAAGGAGAACATAGCAAACATGATGGCTCGCCCTAACAGAATCAAAGATATTCCATACAGCTTTGATCACGTGGGATTTGGAATCAGCTCCGAGTCAGGTCCCATTGCTACCTTACTTGAATCACTCAACTTCACCCAGAGACAAGATACATCATTGGTGCTACTTCTGTAGATGTCTGTGTCTCTCAAAAGCTAAGGCCTGTATGTAACTGTTCATAAGACCTGAGCGCTTCTCTTGTGCAAATTATACCCAACAAATGCTGTCTAGTCCAGTGGATGGCACAAAGGGGGTGTTTAGTGTGTGGTGAAATGGCACCTACTGGGTCTGGGAGGGACCTGTGGCTCAGGTGAGAGAGCGCAGCTGAAGCCCTGGCGTAAAGAGGTGTCCCAGAGGGCACAGTGAGAAGGGCTGGGCCAGAACCTTAGAGGACAATGGCACTGCACGAGAGGCAGGGACAAGACGGTCTACAGACAGTAGACCATGAAGGAACAGTCTGCAAGAGAGGACCAACTGATGGGTGCTCACGCAGCAAGGGCAGTGTTTCAAAGAGGACTGAGCCAACTCTTGTGGGTCAGTCTGCTATCTGAGTTTGTTCTATAGCCACCTACCACAGTCTGCCTTAGCTCTTAGCTGCCAGAAACAGAGGACTCTTCCCCACTTCCATCCCCACAAGGGTGAGTTAGGGGGGCTATTAATAGAAGACAGTCATGTATGTGTTCAATCTCAACATGCCAATAACCACAATGGTTTCTGAGCAGTTTAGGAATAGCTAGAGACAAAGAATTCATTCAGACTCTTCTCCCAGAGGCAACTTCTGTGAGGATTATCTGTCCATACCTTTATAGATCATTTTAGTCTAATTGGCTCTCATTCTTACGTCTCCAGCTTAGTTAGCACGTGGAAAACAAACAGCTCACCCATCTGTAGTTAGGAGTATTGTTTAAACACTTTCTTCATAGCAAACAATCCAGTGAAAAGTTTCACATATTTTTTTAAAACCACATATAGTAGGTAATGTTTAATCTAAATTATAGAAATGAGTAGGCATAAAAAGTAACAGTATTCTGCTGGGCGTGGTGGCACACGCCTGTAATCTAGTGTTTGGCAGGCAAAGGAAGAAGGACCAAAGGCTCCAATCCTCCCTGGGCTAGAATAAGACCCTGCCTGTAAAAATAAACAACAAAACCTGGTATTTCATCCTAAAAGCAATAGCCTGGCACTTCAGATAAACCTGCATAAACAAGGCAGGAAGGACAGCAGGGACTTGTCACTAGTCACTTGGACGTCTCAGAACACAGTGTGCCAAGCAGAAAGAACTAAGGAACTCAGCTCTCATTAAAGAAAACAGTGAGAGCAAATGCTGAGTTCTACCTTGGTGGAAATGCCTAGATCAGAAAGGTTTGGATTTCTTAGATTTTTGGGACACCTGCATATACAAAATAAGATAGATATCCTAAGGATGGAGACCCAGTATAATGAGAATTCATTTATGTTTCACAGTTTCACATACCTTCTATATGTAGGCTCGGGATAATTTCACATAGCATACCTATATTACATAGTATATAATCACACACGTACACACATGCACACACACAACCTGTTGTTATTTTTGAGATCGTCTCACTGTATAGCCCACACTGGCCCCAAGCTCACGACCCTCCTGCTTCTGTCTGCTGAAGCTAGTGCTGTGTACTAGCCAACATGGCTCTACAACATCTTAACAGTTTTGTGAATGAAACAGCTTCATGGCGAGAAATTTCCATCTTTGGTTTCATGTCTGTGCTCAAAGTTTCTATTTTGAGCATTTTAGATGTTCTTTTTTAATAAGTTGGACTTTGTTACTGAATATGCTTATTACTGATTCTTGCATGTATGTATACATTTAAGATAACACATATGTTTAAAGATTTTTTTATGTGTGTGTGCGTATGTGAATGCGTGCATGTGTTCATGGCAGCCACATGTGTGCCCTCAGAGGCTAGAAGAGGACATTGGAGTTACAGGTGGGGATGAGCTGCCCTATGTGTGTGATGGGAACTAAGTCTGGAGCCTCAAGAAGAGCGCCAGCTGCTCCTAACTGCTGAGTCATTTCTCTGGCCTCTGTAGTCTGGATTTTTGCATGAGGACTGCTCAGCTTGTCCCAGCAGAGGTGACAGTACAGGAGAGAAAACAACCTAACATGGCCAGATTGGACTAAATTTCTCATTGGACTAAAGACTGCGTTAGTGCTGGGATGGGACTTAGTGGCCGAGTGCTTTCTTAGCCACTAAAAGCCACATTAGTTTGACCCTTGGTACTTACTTTGGGGAAAGGGAGCGGGGGAGAGAGGGAGGAAAAGATGGGAAGAGGGAGAGAAGTTTTAATTTCTGGTGCAATACTGCAGCACAGGTGTGGAAAGCTCTGGAAGGAAACACAGGTGCCCCTGACTGTGTGACTCTAGGCAGGAAGGAAACAGACACAGCACAGTCAGTCCTTCAGGGACTGCTGAGAGGGTTAAGTAGGAGGAGGCACCTGTCTGTGGGAAAGAGCAGTGAGCACACCTACTGTGTGTGCACGCACACGTACCACAGTGTGCATGTGTAAGTCAGAGGATAACTCCCAGGAATTAACTGTCTCCTACTATTCGGGTTCTGAGGTAGAACTCAGGTTGTCAGTTCCACTGTGGGATGTATCCATATGACATTTCTTAAATGAATCAATCATGTCTTGTTCAACTGTAATATGATTTTCAATAACCAACTAGAAGATTTAGTAATTCTCTTCAAAACAAAACCAGTGGCTGGAATGTTCTTGTGGTCTCCTGTGTTCTGAGTATGGAAACACATCTAATCCCTTCACTACAGAATTTTCTATGTACACGGTTACTCAGGTTTTACACAGCATCAGGAAAAAGGCCAGAGCTTTAGTGGTTTTGCTGGCTAGCTTTAAAAACAACCGTCTTCTCAAATAAGACACTAATCACCCAGCCATTGTTGTTGTACTTCAAATATGAGCACAAATGCAAACAAAGTAAGTAAAACTCTATTTACTAGCAACTGAGATGCAAACCAGCTTATAAACAGCCAAGAAACACCTCCAACACTGCAAAAATAAGCTTGCTAGAATTTTCCCAACACTGTAGCTCTTTAACAATTACAATGCAGGAATCCTTGTGGAGATTCTGATAAAACAACAGATTCTCCCTTGAGGAAACCACAAATCTATCTTTCACATACAATTTTAGGGAGTCTGTAAGCTATGTAAGCTGTGGGAGCCTCTTCTCCACAGCTCTGACTTAAGATGCTGAGAGGAGTCTTTGAACTGCCCAGGGCTTTGTGTGTGTGTGGGGGGGGGGGCGGTCTCACAAGAAAGTCTCACGTGAGACAGACTGGCCTCAAACTCACTATGTAGCTCAGGCTGGTCTCAAACTTGCAGGGATCTTTCTGCCTCACCTCCCAAGTACTGAGGTTACATGTGAACTGCTGTGCCCAGCTCAGCACATGCTCTTACCATGGCTCTGGCCTCCTCACGAATGGATGGGATGGAAAGGATGCTGTACAGGGCTCCGTTCACATACGGCTGTATCTTTAAGAGGAGAAAAAAGACCAGTCATTTTTTGCAAGTTTTCAAATACTAACAACTCAATTGCCAGATGCCAGACTCAGGACCAGTCAGGGTTAGGTGAGAGCTGGTGTCCCTGTCTCGAGGACCCAGAATGAACATTTCACATGAGACACCTCATGTCTTTGTGAGAGCTGCAACTGAGTCCAAATTCAAATCCACCACTCCCTCTCCACCTTCTTTCTGCTAATGTCAATTCTAGAGTTCTGGTCACCCAGGTTAGAAACTTGGTGGTCATTATGGTCTATCTATTCCCAATATTTCCTCTCTGAGCCATTATTGCTAAGAGCCATTGCTTCCCCACATCTGCTGCTACTGTCCGTGCTCAGATGTCCTGTCGTAACTGGGGATACCCTGTCTTTAAACTAGACCCCACTTCTGAAGCTTTCCCTGTGAGCCAGCTACCATGCAGCTAAGCTTTCCTGCCTTTTCAATGCGATAAGAGCCTCTTTCTCCACACCCCAAAAATACTAATGTGCAGACAGATATGAACATCGTTCTCCTGACGACTCTGGGTCTCATCAAGCCCAGAGCTATGTAACACAGGACACACGGGGCTCCCTCTATCTGTTGCAGCCCCCACTCTTCCAGCTTCTAAAATACACATATGTATTTGTGTACCTTTTCTTTTTTGAGACAGACTTGCTTCGACTGATGACGACCCTGAATGTCTGACTCTCCTGCCTCTACCTCCAAAGTCCTAGGGTTAGGAGCATGAGACACCACGTCTGGTTTATGTGCACTGGGGAGTAAAGACAGGGCTTTTGCATGCTAGACAAGGGTTCTATTGCTCTTAAGCAAATGCACTGGCAATGCTGACAACAAGAACTAACTCCTCTGGTCTAATCAATTTGCATTCCTTAAGTCACAGGAAGACTGGGATTCCTGCAACACTCACTCGCCTGAGTTAAACACAATGAAGAAGAGTCACGGGCAGCAATTAGGACAGGACTGAAGTAGTGAAAACCTCCCTGACTTTGAAATATGAAAGGCCCGCATGAACTGGAACAGCCACCTAACATCTACCCGCTGAAGACGCTCGTGTCCGTGAGGTGATGCAGCTGTGGAGAATGTAGCTGCACATGAGATGAACTAGACCAGAGCTGCCTGCTTGAATGGGAACAGATGTGTGGCAACCTCTTGACCCAAGGGTCCTGCCAGTCATGCCTGCTGAAAGATGCCCTCTGTCAAAATATGTCTAATTTTGGATGAGGCTTCAGCTGCAGGTGAAAAGTCTTGCCATCACCCCAGTATTCTGGAGGCTGAGACAAGAGAATCACCAGTTTGAGGCGGGCAGGGGCTACATAGAGTTATGGCTAGGTTGGGCTACTTTGAGATGCCATTATTTCTGGAAAAACATTTACAAAAACCAAGTGAGAGATGAATCATCCGGAATTTTTTGTTTGTTTGTTTTTTGAGACAGGGTTTCTCTATAGCTTTGGAACCTGTCCTGGAACTCACTCACTAGCTCTTGTAGACCAGGCTGGCCTCGAACTCCTGGAGATTCGCCTGCCTTTGTCTCCTGAGTGCTGGGATTAAAGGTGTGCGCCATCACTATACAGCTTTGTTATCATATTTAAAAATGGCTAGAAAACTTAGAAAATAACACCAGCTGTAATGGGGTAATGGGGTCATTCTGGAGGGCAGTCTGAGCCCGGCATATGCTGTGAATTGGCAGCCATAAGGGCCACATACCCCATGGAAGCTCAGTGTGGGGTCCCATGGGACAGGAGTGGAGCTGTCACAGAGGACAACAGTAGTAGCAGAGCTGAAGCCATCAAAGGCCTGCCCGTGAGGAACACGATATGCACCAGGACATGGTGACAGCCAAGGGGTACTGCAGTAGTGAGTGAGGCTTAGAACAGGAGATCTAGGAAGCACATAGAAAGTTCCCCAGGGAACAGCCATCACCTGATGAGCTCTAGGCTGAAATATGTAATATGTAAATTAAATTCACACAAACACAGCACCAGGGGTACTTTAAGGGCACAAGTGTCCACAGGCAACAGTAGAGGAGATATGGGGGGTGTTAATGTCAGGGGAAGAAACCAGAAAGTGAAAGTGAGGTGGGACAAGGACCTGGCTACATCAGTGAAATATTTCAAATTATACAAGATGTAAAGTTGCTTACAAAAATGGCCAGAGGATGGGTTGGAGAGTCTTATCAGTGCATAAGACACTTGCTATACAGGCAGAATGACCTGCGTTCAGATCCCTAGTACCCATGTAAAATCTGGGCAGGTATGGTAGTACCAATAATCCCAGCACTTGGGAGCTTGCCCTGTAGATCCCCAGTCTCTGCCTCCCATGTGCTAGCAGAATGGAAGATCTCAGTGTTCCATGCTCTCATGGATCTTGCCTTAGTAAGGAAAGTGGAGGGCAATCAAGGAAGATACCCAACATCAAATCATGGAAACCCACAAACACCTGCAATGTCACACACTTAAACACACACACACACACAGGACCCTCAAATACAGGAAGGAATATACATTAAATACAGCACCTGCCCAAAGCCAAACCCTTGCCTGAAAGGTCACAAGCACCCAGGTCACCATTATAGTCCCCCAATCCACTCCAAGGCAAGCAGCACTGCCTGAGTACCTCATGGTTTTCATGGCCAAGGAGATCAGAAAGGACTTTCAGCACGAGCCCTGCCACTTTAGCACACATGCTCTTCCCTGTGAGAAGCAAGGCAGAGAAAAGCACATGTCAGACAGGAGAGAGGTGGGTGACGAGCTAGTCACTTAGTCACTCTGAGCCTCAGTTTTCTCCTTTAAAAACAGATTATGACGCTGGTGGGTTTGGTGACACATGCTTATAATCCAGGGAGGCAGAGGGAGGAGGGTCTCTGTGAGCAGGACTACATAGAGAGACCCGATCTCAAACAAACAAACAAACAAACAAATAATAGATTATTAGCACCTGCTCCAAAGGGAGGTACAGAATTAAGTAAGCTCACAAAAACCCTGAGAACTTGGAAGCTGGTGGCGGCCATGACAACAGTTCTAGTTTAATGCGCTATGTGGGCATACTGTATCACCAAACACATCGCCAAATTGTAAGCAAGCTGATGCCAGGAAAAGGTGGCTGGGATCTGAGAAGCGTGTGCGAGCTGGGACTTCCACACTCCGTCAATAGCACAGGCGTGACTTGGGCAGAGCAGGCGAGCCGCTGAGCCGCCAGACTTCTCACCCACCTTCTCGCAGACTCTGGAGGATGGAGGCAGCCCAGCGCGAGAGAGCCTGAAAGGGCTGATGTGTGTACAGAAACTAAAACTCCCATCTCCGTTGAGTAGGTAAATATTTTTTGGTTTATTTTGAGGGTTCTGCTTTTGCTTTTGAGACAGGGTCAGCCTAAGCCAGCCACCAATTTGCAGTATAACCAAGGATGACTTTGAGCTTCAATCCTCCTGTCTCCACCTCTGAGCGCTGGGATTACAGGCATGCACCCCCATGCCTACTTTATGTGATACTGGGGATTGACCTAAGGCTTAGTACATGCCAGTCAACTGAGCTCCAGTCCCATAGATGAGAAGCAGCTTTTGGTGCCCTTATGAACCTCCAGCTCCAGGAGATGGAAAACACTGAGCAGGCAGCATGAATTGATGTCACTACTCCTGCCACCAATTTAATCCCAGAGGATGCTGGGAGCACACCTCTGTCTTCAGTGGCAGGGATCATAACTTTTAACTTCTACCTTTGAAAAGTTCAACAAAAAGCTGGGCGGTGGTGGCGCACACCTTTAATCCCAGCACTTGGGAGGCAGAAGCAGGCAAATCTCTGGGAGTTTAAGGCCAGCCTGGTCTACAAGAGCTAGTTCCAGGACAGGCTCCAAAGCTACAGAGAAAGCCTATCGAAGAGAAAAAGAAAGAAACAAAGGAAGGAAGGAAGGAAGGAAGGAAGGGAGGAAGGAAAGAAGGAAGGAAAGAAGGAAGGAAAGAAGGAAGGAAAGAAGGAAGGAAGGAAGGAGAAAAGTGCAACAAAGATGAAAGAAATGTCACTGGATTTACTCTCCTCTTCAGAAGGGCACTTCACAAACACAAAACTGCTGTAGATTTTTCCAAGGGTAACATGGTACTTTGCCTTGAAGCGCTTGCTAGCTTCATACCTAGCTAGAAATGCTTCACTGTACTATGTTTTCCATAAGGGAAACAAAGAGCAAGCCCTGCTGAGCTCCCTGGGAAAGCACATTTGTAGGCAGGTCTCTGCCCAGCCATCCTCCACACCAGGACTTGTGTATCTGGGTGTGTGCGTGTGGGGAGGACTGAGGGCTGTGACACCTGCACTGCGGAGGCAGAGGTTCATGAGCAGAGCCACAGAGTATTCCAGTGTGTAGTCAGACAGGCAGTCGGGGTCCTTCAGAAGGTCAATCAGCCAGAAGATGAGGCCGTCTCTGATCATTGCCGTCTGTAGCGGGCGCCTAAGAGGAAACAACCTTCCTTATTAGATGAATTAACTGGCAAGGGACTTTCCATGGAAGAATGTTCCATGGTGTATATGGGGATCAAAGGGAGTTACGAAAGACAGACTCTGGGGAACACCCTTAAGCCCATTCAACTGGGACAATAAAAATGCTTGACCTTTTAAGGACATGATATTTTAAAGAATGATTGAGCAGTAAGAAGCGCATCCCACTTTGAAAGTCTCCTTTGCAATATCTAAAGCTAGCAGACTTCTACTTCAAATACATGTATGTCATTAATAGCTTTGGCTTACTTGACCCAGGCAATCGGCCACAGAAATACTACTTTAAAAAAAAAACCAACTTGGAGGAGCTCATCTTACACGATTCCATGTGCTAGAGACATGCATCAGGAGAGATAAGGGAGCCTGGCTAGGGCTGAGGATGGAATCAGAGTGACAACAACTCATGAGAGACTTCTTCCGTAGAGACAGAAATGCTCTAAATTAGGACTGGTAAAATGGCTCCGTGGGTGAGTTTGATCCCTGGACCCACATGGTGGAAGGAGAGAACTGATCCCCTCTGACCTCCACAGTACACGCACATAAATAAATAAATGGAAAATAGGTTCTACAATCAGGTTGTGATGGTTGCAGAACTCTGCAAATCCGTGAAAACCAGATGTATCCATTTATGATGGTGACTTCGGGGGCTAGAAAGATGGCTCAGCAGTTAAAAGCATTGTGGCTTTTACACAGGATCTAGGCTCCTTTTTCAGCACCCATATCATTGCTCAGAACTGTTTGTGTAACCTCTGTTCCAGGGGATCAGAACTCTCTTCTAGTTGCTAAAACACGTGTTTCTCCAGGCACACACATGTTACACATACATACACACAGGAAAAATGCTCATATGTATAAAATAAAACAATCTTTTTATGGAAACAAGGTTTGTTTGGCTGGGACTCACTATGTAGACTAGGCTGGGCTCGAACTCATTAGAGATCTACCTGCCTCTGCCTCCCAATTGTTGAGATTAAAGACATGCACTACTGTGCCCAGCTAAGTTGTTGTTTGTAAAAAGGTTCTAAGAAGATCTGGTTCAAAGAGAACATGAAGGGCTGGGCATTTGGCTCAGTGGTTAAGAAAACCTGCTGCTGTTTCAGAGAACTCTGGTTCAGTCAGGCAGTTTACAGTCATCTGTAACTGCAGTTCCAGGGATACAATACCCTCTCTGTCCTCTGGGGGCACCAGACATGCACATGGTGCACATACATACAGGCAAAACACTCACGTACATAACATAAATTTAAAAAGAAATACTTAAAAAACAGAACAGAACACGACTTTAAAGTTATAATGTAGCACTTCCAGGTCATGCTAAGTCCAGGCCCAGACTCAGGGTGGGCTTCTGGGATGTGCCAAGGAGTGAGGCTCCTAGAGGACTAACTAGGAACAACCTGACTGTGTTTGTTTACCCTTACACCAAACACCAGGCTGGCACTAATGAGCCCACACTAGCTAGGGGAAGGTAAGTGTGTACTCACTGTAATGTCTTTCTCCAGCCCCAGCAGGCCTTAGATTAGAGGGGAGTTTCTAGCTCTATCATTGAAAGTCACTTAACCTTTCTTACGTGTTAACAGAAAGCTAACATTTGCATTCTAGGACGTCATGAAAATTAAGAAGTAAGTGGTACATCAGACAGAGGTCTGATCTCCAAAATATACAAAGAACTAAAAAAAATTGGACACCAAAAGATCACATAATCCAATAAAAAAAAATGGAGTATAGACCTAAACAGAGAACTCTTAACAGAGGAATCTAAAATAGCTGAAAGACACTTAAGGAAATGTTAAACATCCTTAGTCATCAGAAAAATACAAATCAAAACAACTCTGAGATTCCATCTTACACCTGTAAGAATGGCCAAGATCAAAAACACTGATGACAACTTATGCTGGACAGGTTGTGGGGAAAAGGGAACACTCCTGCATTGCTGGTGGAAATGCAAGCTGGTACAACCCCTTTGGATGTCAGTGTGGCGATTTCTCAGAAAATTAGGAAGCAATCTACCTCAAGACCCAGCAATACCACTTTTGGGTATATATCCAAAGGATGCTCAATCGTGCCACAAGGACATGTGCTCAACTATGTTCATAGCAGCTTTGTTTGTCATAGCCAGAACCTGAAAACAACCTAAATGCCCCTCGATTGAAGAATGGATAAGGAAAATGTGGTACATTTACACAATGGAGTATTACACAGCAGAAAAAAATAATGACAGCTTGTATTTTGCAGGAAAATGGATGGAGCTAGAAAACATTATTTTGAGTGAGGTAACCCAGACACAAAAAGACAATTATCACATGTACTCACTTATAGGTGGTTTTTAAACACAAAGCAAAGAAAGCCTGCCTACAAACCACAATCCCAGAGAACTTAGACAACAATGCAGACACCAAGAGAGACTTACATAGATATAATCTACATGGGAAGTAGAAAGTAGAAAAAGACAAGATCTTCTGAGTAAATTGGGAGCATGGGGACCTTGGGGAAGAGCTGGAGGGGGGACGGGAGAGGCATGGAGGGGATCAGAGAAAAATGTACAGCTCAATAAATATCAATAAAAAAGAAATAAAAAGAAAAAAAGAACTAAGTGGTGGTTCAAACACACACATACACACACACACATACACACACACACACAAAAAAAAAATGTGGTACATGTCACTCTGAGTGAGCTCATGGGCAGAGACTGACCAATGGCATGGTCCTCACCTGAGGCTGAACTTCTGCAAGGCCCCAAGGACATTCTCACGAGTGATGACGTCCTTGTCTTCTTCCTTCAGCCTTCCCTCCAGCATGCGCAGCACCTTTGTGTTCTGGGCTAGGTAAAGTCGACCTAAAGATTAAAGATGGGTCAGAGATGAAAATGGAGAAGACGTAAAGAATTAATCTGGTGTGCACCAAGGCCACTTTCTGGGGAAGATTTGCACATGATACACTAGAAAGTTCTAGAAAATATTATTCAAGTGTATTTTTTCTGAGCCTGGTGTGGTGGTACATGCCTATAATCTCAGTACTAGGGGAGCCACAGCAGGAGGACTGCAAGTTCATGGCCCTGCTAAGACCTACACAGGGGGATCCTGTCTCAGAATAGAAGCTTACTCAAGTCATGATCTAACCAATAGAAAGTCTTTCTTCCCGGAAGTTAACATCAGCCATCACGGTCTGTGACATCCTGAACCTGAGGGACCTACAGGGAAAAAGAGGAATGGAGCTATGCTGTGTGTCCCCGGACCTTCACAAGAACTGCTTTCACCACATTCTCCTGTTCCCTTTGGACACCCTCAGAGCCCGATGGAGGTGGGGCCCTGTCTAAAACACCTTAGTAAGTGCAGACTCACCACTGACCTTTCATAGATTTCTGCATTGACAGATACCAATTTTAAACAGGATTGTTAGATGAAGAGTTCTCAGGCATACACTGGCTTACAATAAGGGTTTGCCAAACAAATGGGATAATGAATTAAATAAACATGCTGAATATCATGTATTCATAACCTGAAAACTTTGTTTATTCACATTAAAAAAAAAACACATCAAATGAGGCTGGGGGTGTGGCACACAATTCCAGTACTTGGGAGGCAGAGGCAGGTGGATTACTGTGAGGTCAAGGCCAGCCTGGCCTATATAGAGTGATGCAGTTTCAACAATAATTAAAAAACAAAACAACAAAAAATCTCAAACAAATAAGAATGTAAGGCAATTATCCTGGGTGTGTACAGTGTGTGTGAAATGCATATCTGTGAATGTAGGAGTATGGATGCCAGGTGCACACATGTAGGTCACAGACATTTTCAGAAGTCAGTTCTTTCCTTCCACTTTAGTTTGAAGCAGGGTCTCTCTTGCCGGTCTGCCACTGTGCTGTGTTCTCCAGGCTGGCTGTCCCACAAACAATTCTGTCTCCACCTCCCATCTCACCCTAGGAAAGCTGGGATCCACATCTGACCTGCTAGTGGGTTCTGGGGATCAACCTCAGGTCATCAGGCATACGCAAGAGCTTTTATTAGCTGAGCTGGTTCGCCTGCCCAGACAATGGCCCTGTGTAAAACTGACTTTTAAGTCAGCTACAGCATCTTAATACTTTTGAAAATTTCAAATCCTTTAGAGACTGTAGGAAATTCTAGTGCTTGCTAGAATATGCTTTACTTGTTTCAACAAACTTATTATGGCAAGTAGGAATTATAGAAAATTACCTACTATGCAGTTAAAAACAATTTAACTAAGAGTTATAAAAATCTTAGGTATTGTAAAATAAACTCCAAAGGCATGAAAACTTGCTCTGACAGAAACTTAGGCAATTATCTTAAGAACTAATTTCCCAAGAGACGTTGAAGAACAGAAATAAAATGAGGAGGACTGGGCTACTTTCAGCAACACTGGGAAACACTAATGTCACAGGCATGCCACGTGGCTTTGCCAGGGGATGTTCTGCTTGAAGGGACAATGTCACCTCACCTTCAGCCAGGGATGCCAGGGCATTGATGAGCCTGGCCATGTACTGCCGCACAGCTTCGCTCTTGGAGTGCAACAGCTGCAGCACGCTCCTCTGCAGGGGACAACAATTGAGAGCCAGCAGTGAGGGGAGGCAGAGCAGGGACCATGGCCCCCAGGCCTGCCTCACTAGAGGGCAATAGGCTACAGCCACACACTTCCCCTACAACTCCTGATTTCCAAACGGTACTTGATGAGACTTGGCAAAAGGAAGTTGCCCAAATTTCTAAGTTTAATTAAGTATGCCAAGCACCTAGAACAACAGGGCACATGTGGTTGCTACTGCTGCTGGTTTTCCTGATGAGAGACAAACACATCTAATTCAGCCCCCTCCAAACATGACAGGACTACAAGCAAATGGCTTTAAAAAAAAAGACACAAATTCTGAACAACTGATTAAATACCATGAGAAATGTTGTTCTAGAACAATGATGCAGACCCCGAGGTTATTCACAAGACAGTACTGAGCAAGGGCAAATCCCGAGTTCCTCCAAAAGCCTGAAGAGCTAGGGACAAAGCGTGGGACAATACAAATAAACACAAGTCGGAAACAAAGTGACTAGATCCTACTATGCTGCTCCCGTGATCTTCCTGCACAGCGAGAGGCAGGAAGTGTTATCATGGGAGGCTAACACAGAGTGTCTCAGCATTGGGGCACACCAGATTGACATGAGCAGGGAGTTACCAAAATGCAAAAAGCCATCATGATGGTGGTGCATGCTTGTCACCCAGAACTTGGGAAACAGAGGCGGGACAATCTCTAATTTGAGGTCAGTACAGGCTATAGCAAGATATTTTCAAAACCCAGTGGCTATAGGGCTGAAGAAGATGGCTCAGCAGTTCAGAGTACTTGCTGCTCCTGCAGGGGACCTGGGTTGGGTTCCTAGCACCCACATGCCAGCTATCAACCATGAACAACTTCAGCTCCAGGGGATCTGATGCCCTCTTCTGACCTTCTCAGACCCTGAATACACATGGTGCACATACAGGCAGACAAATACTACACACACACACAGACACGCACACACAGACACGCATACACACATGCATACACACACACAGACGCACACACACACGCATACACACACAAATTAAAAAAAGATCTTAAAACAAACAAACAAAAACAGTGGTTGGGATGTAACTTAGTGGTACAGCACTCATAACACCATGTGTTCAGAAAGGAGCGGGAGGGAAGGAGGCTGGAGAACATCAATTCAGGAAACAGAAACAAGGAGGCATTAGTAGAAGTTTGGGGAAGCAAGACTCCTGTATGGTAGCTCTGTACTGGATGTAGAGGGTTCCAACTGACTATGCCCAGTGAAAGAGCCATCTGCCATCTCTGAGATGTCAACTGTCCTTGAATCATCTTTATTTAGGCAAAATTTTAATGTAGGGCACAATACAGAGAACTTACAGGTCACCAGGAACAGCCTGAAGAGTGTTCACAAGTGAACGTGTGCTAACAGGTAACCAAGTCCAGAAGCCACATTCCCACAGTCCAGGGACCCTTCAGACAGCCTTCCAAACAATTCTCTCCTGACTTCTAATATACATTAACTCTTGCCTTGCTTTTTGCTTTTGTGTGTGCGTGCACATGTGTGCAAGTGCATGCACGTGGTGCCCAGAGGTGTCTTCCTTAGCCACCTGTTTTTGAGACAGGGTCTCTCACAGAGCCTGAAACTCGCTGATTTGGCTAGACGCTGGCCAACAACCCCCTGGGATCCTGTTTCTGCCTCCCAGCAAGATTGCCTACCTGCCTTCTTCTTTTTTTATTTTTTTTTATTACTTTATAAATAATACCAATCAAAATTTCCACTTTCTCCCCTCCTCCCACTTCCCCCCCTACCTGCCCTCTTCTTAACATGGGTGCTGGGAACCCATGCTTGCACTTTACCAACTGAGCCATCTCCCAGCCCCAACATTGCCTGTTTTTTTTAAAAAAAAACTGTGACTGGCAAAAGTAAAATGTTTATTACAGAAAACACTGATGCCTGGTTTAAGATCTTAGTCTCAATGAGGGCGGCCTAGATCAGGATGGCCTGTGGGGATTTGAACTGCGGGCAGGCCCAGTTCCTGACCAGAAGATCCCGTGCTGTGTGAGAGTGGACAAGCCAAGCTGGCCACAAGCACTCACCCGTCCATCTCTCTGCTTGACTGTGGATGTGACTAGCTGGGTCACGGTCCTGCTGTCTAGATTTGCTGGCAAAGACGGACTTAAGAGTGAAAATAAACTCTTACTCCTCAAGCTGCTTTTGCCACGGTATTCATCTCAGTAACAGAAATGAAACTAGGCTTGGACATTATACTCAGTCCTGAGCCTCGACTTTCTGACTTGTAGAAGAGATATAACCTAGAGTCTCAAGGAGTAAGAACCAACCAAGATCTCTTAAGGAAAAGTTCATAACAGAATGCTCTGTGCATAGAAGCTGCTCCTGGATGTAAGATTTCTTCCTTTCTTCCCTGCTGGGAGTTACACTGGCTTCTCTGGAGTTAGACTACTTTTAATGTTTAGCTTTAAAGTAGCTAGACAGTCTGGGCTCCACTACTTATTTACTATGTGCAGCAGTTTTAATTTTACAAGGGATTACAGCTAAGAGATTGCATGAATCTCAAAAGAAACTTTGAACTTTAGACTTTTAAATAAGTTTGAAAATTATCATAGACTGGGGACTTTTGAAGTTGGATTGAATTCATTTTTGCATTATATAGCTACAAGCCTTTGGGGGCCAGGGAGTGGAACGTGGGTGGTTTGAAAGAAAATGGCCCCCAAATGGAGTGGTACTATTGGGAGGTGTGGCCTTGCTGGAGTAGGTGTGGCCTTGTTGGAGGAAGTGTGTCACTGTGGGAGTAGGCTTTGAGGTCTCTTTTGCTCAAGCAATGCTCAGTATGGTACTCAATTCACTTCCTGTGGATCAAGACACAGAACCCTCAGCTCCTTCTCCAGTATCGTGTCTGTCTACATGTTACCATGCTCCACCATGATGATAATGGACTGAACCTCTGAAGCTGTAAGCCACCTCCATTTAATGTTTCCCTTTGTAAGAGTACTGTGGTCATGTCTCTTCACAGCAATAGAAACCCTAACACAATATTATATTAAAATTGTTAAAAGCTGGCTCTTTCTCTCTTTCTTTTCTTTCCGACAGGGTCTCTGTAGCCCTAGCTATCCTGGACTCACCATGTAGACTTTTGCCTCCTTAGCTCTGAGATTGGTTTTGTGGTTATTTCTTTATAAAGGAAAGGGGTTGCAACCCAGAAGTTCCCAAAATGCTGGAAGTTTCTATTTCTTATGTTTTTGGTTGTGAGCCTGGCCTTTAATGGTTGAGCCATCTCTCCAGCCCGTTTCTATTTCTTAATCTGTGTAACGGAAAAATAACTTCAAATTTTTCAAACATTTTCGATATTAACTTCTGTGAGTAGGAAGTGGAACTATGGATTTGGAAAGACAATAGTCCTTGGATTAAGGAAGTAGGCTCTTGAGATGCACACATAATGCTGAAGAGCTAGAATTTCAGATGTGTACAATTTGACAGAAGTTCCTTCAGGTTGATGATGCTATGCGACACACTGAACTCTGAGAACCACTAAGGGAGAAATAGCTAGCCAACCAATTCAGTTTCCCTCCCAAACAGCCTGATACATTTTGGAGTCATGGTGGCCCAGCATCTGCATTACCAAGGAGTCTTCTGACCCTGCAAGTTGTCTTTAGAGAACTTTAAGTCATTCCTTCTTAGAAACAAAACAGGGGTGGGGATGAGCTCTGTTGGTAGAGTGCTTGTATAGTATGCATGAAGCCCTCAGTTGATCCCCAGCACCATGGAAATCAGCCATGGGCACAAGTCTATAATCCCAGGGTCTAGGAGATTGTAGGGCAGGAAGTTCAGAAGTTCAAGGTCAGCTTCAGCCCACACAGTAAATTTGAAGCCAGACTGGACTATATAAGATCCCAATACAAAAGGCTGGAGAGTTGGTTCAGCAGTTAAGAACACTGACTGGCTGCTCTTCCAGAGCACAGGGTACACTTCCCAGCACCCACTGGGGGTTCACAACTGTGATTCCAGTTCCAGGAGATCTGACACTGCCTTCTGGCCTCCACACGCAGTGCAAACATGAGGTGTATATACATACATGCAGGTGCAAAATACCCATACACATAAGATTTTCAAGAAATCTTAAAAATAAAAGATCCTAACACAAACAACACCACCACCCAAACAAAACAAGTAATGTGGGCTTGAAGGAACTACAGTCTTCAATGGCTGCAGAGATTGTAGCACTTAGACAAAAAACACTAATGCAACACATTGACTTTGAACTCTGAAAATGGGAGGGCGGAAGGGGATGAGGGAGGACGAACAGAAGAGAGCTGCAGAGCCCATCAAGGCGCCTGGCTTGTTTGGGAATCTCCAGAACTCAAGAGGAGGTCAAGAGGTGAACACAGACCTCAAGCAACTGATAAGCTCATACTCAAAAGTCATCACACTGACAATCAAGAGAAACCAAAGCCTCAAGTCTGCTAAGTGCTTCCCTACTGCGGAAGGCCCTGGCCCCCTCTTACCGACCTGGTTGTGGCTATGACAATCCAAGAGGTCATTGCTGATATAGGCTTGCAGGACCGTCTCCCTCTGCTCTCCAGGATGGGACGTGGTCAAGCGCTGCAAAGAGAAAACAAGTAACAAACTCCTACAGAGGCAAGAGCTAGGCCCTGAAGGGTGAGCAGGTAGTCAACCAGCAGGGAGGAAGGCGAGTGTGTGGAGGGAGTAGGGTAGGGTAGTCTAGCTTACAAAGTGGGGCCCAGGCTACTTGTAGAAGGCTCTCAATGACTCTATCCTATAGGGCTTGATGAACAATACATGGGAAAAAGGTTGGCGAGCTGGTTGGAATTTGGGGAGCCATTAAATCTGTTATGCTGCCGTATGCACTTGTGTGATATCCACAGGGGAAGAAGAAAAGCTTGGGTGGGAAGGTGTGTGTGATGTGCAGGTGCACAAGGCAGTGTATAGTTAGGACAGGAGAAAGCTGCATCCCTGACAAATGGGCAAAGGTGCTTGCTTTTCCAGGAAAAGCTTAAACAAACACCCTGAAGCTCAGAATTTGCCCGTCTGAGGACAAGCATGGTGTGCTTGGAATACCCTAGTTTGCAGTGCAGAAAAAGGCCAAAGCCAACAGACACAACACACAGGAGGAAGGAGAGGCCTGCAGGGGAGGAAGAAGCTGCTGGCTGATCTGAACACCACTGAAGAGGGGACGACTGCTAAAGGACTGGGCCAAGAACATCACGTGGGGGAATTCCTGTGGAGCCAAGAGGCTGGATGGGCCCTGGAGAAGAAAACAGGCACAGCCACCAAACACCTGCATGCCTTCCTAATTATCTCGTTAAGATGCCTGCTTTCAGACAAAAGGGAGGCCCTGTCCCAGCAAGAGGCCCAGGGAGTGGGCCGACTGAGCCAGTGCTGGATGGCAAACTCAGGCAACCAGGTGAGTGTGGTAACACAGACATAAGCAATTGGGGCAGCTCTTGATGATCACTCACGCTGCCCGCCCACCCTGGTTAGCAAACCCCTACAAACAGAGCAGGTACCAGGGGGTTCTCCCCTTGGACCCCAAGTATTCCTCATAGTTCCCAATCAGAAAGAGCCAGGAAGCACCGCCCCATGCTAAGTACCAGTGAGGACTGTTTCCACTCAAAGGTAGGGAAGCTTCTCAAAGAATTCTGGTACCAGTGAATCCTGAAATACGGGGCCCACAAAGGAGCTTGACACCACGCTATCGTGAGTTAGAATATTCTGTTTGGTGAAAAGTTTTTGTCAGTAATTCTCAAAGTGAAGTTCAGAAAGCTCTGGGCATCCCCCCAACTCTCGGAACTGGAGGGGACATGACTATTTTCACACTGACTACACTAAGATGCGTTCTGCCATGCTCCTGACCACTTTCTCAGACTGTGTAGGCATGACACTGAGAAGCCTAACACAAAAGCAGGGTCTGAGAACCCAGGGCTCCTCCTCAGGGCACACAATGAAGACAGTTACAGAGATGAACAATGCCACTCTGCACACATATGGTTTGTTGTTTGAAAACCAGTTATTGCTATTTATGTTAAAGTGTCATTTATTTATTTTACAGGGAATGATAAATTCTTAGTATTTCTATTCTAATTTTCTAATCGTATAAATACTGTTAAGAGAAAATCCACATAAACAAAACTCTTTGGGGGCCTCAATAATTTGAGGGTGTAGGGGGGGTCTGCAACACTTGAAAACGAACCACTGGCTTCAACTGGTCAACCTAAGGACTGAAGAATGGGAATTCAAATAAGGCCTGTGTTTGTCCTGAGGCCTACCCAGTGGAGCTAACCTGCCAGTCTTGTACCCAGCAGTCTCTGGAGCTGTGACTGGGCTCTAACAAACATGAAGGCTCCAAGCTGATTGTAGCACCTGACCGGGTAAGGGCTGAACAGCAGAGGCAGCCTCAGTCCACATGCAGGCAATGGTAACTGACAGCAGTATAGAGTGCTTTAGAAAAAGGCTACGGACTACTCAGGAGCTGTGGGTGGAGGTGGAGCCCTGGGCTGGACCTGGTGCATAGACCAGGCTGGCCCTGAACTTCAGAACTGTACCTACCTCTGCCTTCTGCTAGCTGGGAATAAAGGCATGTGCTCCCACACCTGGCTAGAGCAGCTTTTAACCCCAGGTCTTGGTGGCAGGCAGCAGGAAGGAATCTTAAACAGAGGGGTTATGAGATACCAGCCAAGTTACCAGGTAGCCAGCCAGGAAAAGCAGTGCTGAGTTTTTTCTGTTGTTTGTTTCTAACTTCGAGGGGACGGTACCTACCCAGCGCAGAGCCTGCAACAAGAAGGCTTTCAAGCGGTCACTGCCCCAAATCAAATCCTTCTTCAGTTTCTCATAATCCAGGGAGGGCAGTAATGGGACATCCTTCAACTTCCTACTCAGCATTGCAAGTTCAAAGAGAAGAAAAAGGGCAAAGAGACATGTCATTCCATCTCTTGAACATCAGATACTGATGTAGACTCAAGGAACCATCAGAGGCTCAAATGCCACCACAACTGTGGGCTCCCAAAATAGACAGAGCCTTCTTCCACTGGGAGCCTAGTGGCCAGGCCCCCACCCAGCTCAGCCAGCTCAGCCTTGCCTGATGGATTTTATGTAGTCTAAATTTATTTCTTCTTAGATTTCAATGGCATGCAAATTTTCTATAATAAGACAAAATGCATACTAGGTTTTGTTTGTGTTTTAGTGTTCAAACAGGGTCTCACTGTGTGGCCGAGGCTGACCCTCCCACCTCAGCCTCCCAAGTGTAGTGATTACAGGGCTGTGTCACTCAAACCCAACCCCACACCCATGCTGACCTTCTGCCTTTGCTAACCGCACAGGGCTTGTGTAAAATGTTAACACTGGGAAGTCTTGGGGGGCTGGAGAGATGGCTCAACAGTTAAGAGCACTGGCTGCTCTTGCGGAGGACCCAGGTTCTATTCTCAGTACCAACATGGATGGCAGGTCACAACCATCTGTAACTCCAATTTCTTTTAGCCTCTGAAAGCACTGTGTGCATGTGGTATACATATAGGTAAGCTGGAACACACACACACACACACACACACACACACACACACACACACACAAATGAACATATTTTCAAAAGAGAATTTTTAAAAAGAATTTTGTAATCATCTATTTACATCTCAAAATTACTATAACAAACTGGGTACATGGCTAATACTTATAATTTCAGAACCTGGAGGCTGAGGCAGGAGGACAGAATTCATTTCTAGAGAATATCAGAGGAGTAAGCCAACAGGTTTTTTTGCTATTTCATGTTACTTTATAAGAATCAATATTAAAAGATAAATCTAGTTTAGCATTATTTATAATTGTTGCTATTTCCTTCCATATCCACATGTAGTTGAATGTTTAGTTAAATTATCTTGAATTCCAGTTTCACATATAGATAGGAATATGGAGCTGGAGAGATGACTCTTTGGTTAAGAGCACTGGCTGCTCTTCCAGAAGACCTGCATTTGGTTCCCAGGATCCACATGGTGGTCATAGTCATGTGTAAATCCAGTTCTAGGGTATCCAATGCCATCTTCCGGCCTGAGCAGGCACCAGGCAGGCAGGTGGTGTACAGACATACACACAGGCAAAGCACCCATACACATAAAATAAAAGTAAGTCAAATTTTAGAATACAGTTAATAAAGACTTCTAAGCACGATTACTTACTCAGGAACCAAGGAGGCTCGTAACATGGTTGAGGCCTGCGGGGAGGACAGGAGCAAACAGAGCGTGTTAAACACTGACGGCAGTGCATTAGCCCTCAACCCAGTTAACAGCACAGAAGCAGCCATTTGCAAAGTGTCTGCTGCAGCAGTGGCCTCCAAGGCCAGCTTGGTCTACAGAGGGACTCCAGCACAGCCAAGGCTACACTGAGAAACTCTGCCTTGGGGGAAAAAAAGGAAAAAGAAAAGATTTACAGGGGGGTGGGGCTGGAGTGATGGCTTAGTGGTTAAGAACACTGGCTGCTCTCCCAGAGGACTCAGGTTCAATTCTCAGCACCCACTTGGCAGCTCATAACTGTCTCTAACTCCAGTTCCGGGGCATCAGACACTCTCACACAGATATACCTGCAGGTAAAACATCGATACACATAAATAAAGGAAAATATTTACAATTCCCTTTTACCTCGCCCCTTCATCCTGGGCAGGCCAGTTCGCCACCTCCTTTATTGAGTCCCATCTAGCTTATGTGCACTGTGCAAGTACACCATCATGTTTTCTTCACCATGGGCATTGCCAGATTAAATATGAGGAATATTTAATATATGAGCTATGTGTAGGACAACACAAACCAAATGTAAAAGAAACTCTAGACGTTAAGAGTTTAGGCTGGCTGTGTGGCCACCTTTAATCCCAGCACTTAGGAGGCGGAGGCAGGTGGATCTCTGTGAGTTTAAGGCCAGCCTGGTCTACAAAGTGAGTTCCAGAACAGGTTCCAAAGATACACAGAGAAACTTTGTCTTGAAAAAAACAAAACAAAACAAATAAACAAAAAAGAAATTTCAATAAAGGCTGAACTGGTGTGGAGGGTTCTTGTTGATTCTATTTGTTTGTTGGTTATATTTATTTCTTTTCTTTTTTCTTATTTTTTAATGGTGTTTTGCCTGTATGTATGTGTAATTTGCCTGTATGTATGTTGTTTTGCCTATGTGTGTGAGGGTGCTGGGTCCTGGAGTTACAGACAGTAGTGAGCTGCCATATGGGTGCTTGGAATTGAACTAGGGTATTCTGGAAGAATAATCTACTCTCTTAACCAATGAGCCATCTCTCCAGCCTCCTAGAGTTTATTTCTTAAATCTCTCTGTTAGATGTGGGTATTTTATTTATTGGTGAGACAGTGTTTGAAACTGGCTTCAAAGGACTTGGAGAGAAGAGGATAGGCAGAGCCAAATGGCTGAGTGTTTGCCTAGTACCCTCACTCTGCAAAGAAAAAAAGAAGAGGAGGGCGGGATGAAACAGACCTGAGAAAAACTAAGCAGAGGAAAGAAAGCAACTCAAGATACGGGGACTTCAAACTCTACTTCTTCTGTCCTATAGGTTTTGAGACAGGACCTCAGGTAGCCCAGGCTGCCTTCAAAGTCACTAGTTAACTGAAGATGACCTTGAACTTCTGGTCCTCCTGACTACTGTGACTGCAGGTTTGAGCCACTACTGGTTTGTACAGTGCTTGGGATTAAACCCAAGGCTTCTCTCACGCGAGGCATTCTACAGGCTGGGCCATATCCCAGCCCAGAAGTGTTGGTCACCACACACAAACACCAAGAGGCTTTCTGAACTTCTGCTGAGCAACCCTAGGCAGGCACTGATCTCTAAGGTATCTGTTGCAGGCTGAACTTGTGCTGAGCAACCCTAGGCAGGCACTGGTCTCTAAGGTATCTGTTGCAGGCTCTTAAGCCAGTTAAGATCGCAGCTATTGCTGTCTGCATTTGTGTCACTGCTCCATGGCTGTAGGCACCGCAGTGTGTACAGAACATGCAGAGCCCAACAGCTGGCAGGTGATAGCTCCAGCAGGAGAAAATCCCTCTCAGTCAGAACGAATCCCTCTACTGAGGCAAGTGGATTTTTTTGTTTGTTTTTATATTTTTTTGAGGGAGGATTCTCTGTAGCCCTGGCTGTCCCATAACTTACTATATAGACCAGGCTGGCCTTGAACGCTCAGAGATCCACCTTCCACAACCTTCCAAGTGCTGGGACTAAAGGTGTGCACCGCTACTGCCTGGCCCAACAGTGGATTCTGAATGCTGGAGGACCAAGCCCAGAAAGGACGCCCTTGTTATGGAGGCCTGAGTTGGTCCTAGAGGGTGCTATTTGACTGCCACGACAGCTGCAGGGTGAGGCACAGACGGCAGATAGTGTTCCCAGCCTCCCTGAAAGGTTAGCAGTGGAGTCCACCTGAGGAAGCGCTGAAGGAAGGCTGGGAAGCTTCTTCAGGACACAGACAGAGGACACAGCAGAATAAGTCATAAACCAAGGTGTCAACTACTGAATCGGTTAGTGAAAGCTCCTGGGATTCTTAGCTGTGGAGACAAAGGTGAACACTTCACCTCTCCCCAGGCACTGGAAGCCCAGGAGCCCCGCCTTCCCAGCAGAGGTGGCTTGAGGACTGGTGTAGAGGTGAGGGCCAGCTGCAGGCCTGGGACAGCTGCTGGGAACCACCTGAGGACCTGCACCATCAGGCTGTGAAGGTCATCGGTGGAGACTGGAGAGCTCCATGCAGGTGTGATGTCAAGGAAAGTACTCCTAGGGGCAGTTCAGGAGGGAGAGAGGCCTTCTACCAAAGTGCCTTGCACAACAGTGAGCCAGGAATCTCACTAGGCAGCATGCTTCCTAAATCAAAGTTAGTGTATTCTGGGCCAGGTTTAGCCTGCAAACACAGTTTTGAAAAATGTGAGCACAGAAAGGCTGGAAGTGCCAAGCGGCGGTGGCACATGCCTGGAATCCCTGCACTCGGGAAGCAGAGGTGGATGGATTTCTGTGAGTTTGAGGCCAGCTTGGTCTACAGAGTGAGTTTCAGGACAGTTAGAACTATGTAGGAAAACCCTGTCTCCAAAACAAACAAACAAACAAACAAACGCTAGAAGGAAGAAGTGCTTGGCCTATCTAGGAGCAGAGAAGGGGTGGCAGCTTGACACCCTCAGCACCACGCGACCAGCCAGGCACACTTCCGCCATGCTAAGCTAATGTGCACCATGAACAAGGACTGTGGACACTCCTGAGGAAACTCCAGAGAGGCTCAGACCACAGTAGGACACCCAAGGCCTCAGCCTGCAACTGGGGGATCGTCCCTGAGGGACTGCGTAGCCAGAAGAGGTATGTACAGAAAGAGAGCCACTTTCCCGGGAAGCAAAGGGTCATCTAGCAAAGGGGTGACGTGATTGCTACCACTAAGATACCTGACTCCTTCCTGGGGTACAAAATATAAACAAACAGATGCACCCATAAAGCTGAGTGACCAGCAAGACACAGAGAAGGTCCTAGCTCAAAGAAGGCACAAACTGGGTCAGTCCCAGCCACACTGAGCAACTAACAGCAGAAATGAGCCTCTTTGTCAGATCCCGATGACCAGTGCACACGGGTGACCTCCAGGTGCTTCACAGAGTGTCATTCTCCACAACAGGAAACAGGGCAGAGTGGATGGTGGGCACATAAAATGTTTGTGGAAAGAGGCTGGAAGACAATGTCAGGAGCTAGGGGAAAGTCAGAGCTAATGGTCAGTAATGGTACCAGCTGATTAAAGTAGAAAGGTATGAACTGTCATAGACTGAGGTGGGGGCACAGGACACACATATGTGTGTGAGGTAACAGCAAGGGGACAGGATCTCAGCAGGTGACTGTCTCACCACACTGAGCCTGAAGTAGAGCCATGAGGCCAGCTGCATGTACCCTTTGAAGACCTAGTCACCAGGAGGGGAGGAGGGTATAGATGCTGAGCTTCAACCAGAGCAAGGACTACACAACAGGAAGAGTCAACTCAACAGCTACACAGGCCACGCTGAGAGCAAAACCTCTGTGGCCCCAATCCTCAATGACCACACTGGCCACTCTGAGAGAGGGGCACCACAACCCATGTGGCCCCAGACCCTCAACAACCACATAGGCCACCCCTATAGCATTTTACCCAAACAAATGGCTGGTTGGTGTGAAAATGTCACTGCAGCATGGATGTCCTTCCAGAATCCTAGAAAGCCGTCTCATCTCCTGTGCCCAGGGGAGGACTCATACTTCTTTTACTAGGTGGCTGAGAACATAATGTGATTTCTATCTACCCCAGTTCTGGCCCTCGTAAGGCAAAGATGAGGAAAACTTGGGTTAGGTCAGCCATACAGGGACAAAGTGACATGCAGAATTCAGTGGTACAGGACATCTAGGAGACTTCTCTACCTCAGAAGAACAGAATCTCACCAGGGCCAGTCCTTCTGGGAGCAACTAGATCCGTCAGCCAGCTCAGACAGGCAGCTTTGGACCCAGCAGTCTGGGAATGAGGAGACAAGGCACAAGAGCCCCCCTCCTCTCCTGGAGTGTGTGAGGCTTTCTGCCAATGTGGTCCTTCTTCTTTCTGGGTAGAGGTTTGTGGGACAGGGCACTCCTGGCTCACCCTCCCAGCCATTCCTGCTGACTGCAAAGTCCGCTAGAGAAACTAAGCCAGTTCTTGCTGTCTATGCTGCCCCCGTGTGGCGGCTGTGTGGTAAGGCCAGCTCCTGCTCATCTATGCTGCCCCCGTGTGGTTTCTCTGTGGTGAGGGCAGTAGTACAGGTTTGGTAGGCTATTCAGACTGATACAATTCCTGAACTCAGAGTAGGGACCCATCTCTCCACAAATGAAGCCCATGCTCCCCAACAGGAGCTCTGTCAGTGTTGATGGTGATCCTTACAAACCCTCTGATTAGTTCTTCTGTCCTAGTTTCTGGTTCGGAAGAGGATATGTGAAGAAGTCCAGACCGGAAACCAGTACAGTGAATTTTACAACCACTAGCAGGTTTTAGGTGATTGATCAATTGCCTGACTTGAAGTCCTTTATCCTATAGGCCTCTCAGGAGTGCATATTCTTTAAACCTGGATGGCCAACATTTATTTTATATCTTTAAAACAGCGAGTCCTAGCTGGGTGGTGGTGACGCACATCTTTAATCCCAGCACTTGGGAGGCAGAGGCAGATGGATCTCTGTGAGTTCGAGGCCAGCCTGGTCTACAAGAGCTAGTTCCAGAACAGGCTCCGAAGCTACATAGAGAAACCATGTCTCAAAAAACAAGCAAGCAAACAAACAAACAAACAAACTAAACCTCCCATGGTCACATCTTAAGGCACAGACTGTACAGCCCAGTCTCCATCTGTCCCTGTGTAAGGACTGCCCAACATGGCCAGCAGCGCTGGGGACAGATCCTTGGTACTTGAATAAACATGTCAGAATTAACTGAGCTGCAAATTGGACCATATCCCTCCTATAGAGAACATATGAGCAACCGCCTTATGCCTCAGTACTGGGCTAATTGCTAGCAGCAGTGTTTGACAATCGGGCCTTTTTTTTTTTTCTTTTTTTCTTTTTTTTTTTTTAACAAATAGGAGCTGGAGAGATGGCTCAGCAGTTAAGAAGTACTAGCTGCTTTTCCAGAAGACCTGGATTTGATTTCCAGGCAGCTTATAACTGTCTGTAACTCCACTCCCAAGGGATCTGTCACCCTTTACTAGCCTCAGTGGGTACTACATCCATGTGCTGCACAGAAAGCATATAGGCAAAATGATCATACACAGAAAATTAAAATTTTAAAAATAAATATTAATTTTAGCTGGGCATAGTGGTGCATACCTTTAATTCCAGCACTCAGGAGGCAGAGGCAGGTGGCTCTCTGTGAGTTCCAGGGCAATCCAGGGTTATAAAAAGAGACCCTATCTCACCGGGCGGTGGTGGCGCATGCCTTTAATCCCAGCACTCAGGAGGCAGAGGCAGGTAGATCTCTGTGAGCTCGAGGCCAGCCAGGTCTATAAGAGCTAGCTCCACGACAGGCTCCAAAGCTACAGAGAAACCCTGTCTCGAAAAGAAACAAAAAGAAAGAGACCCTATCTCAACCCACCCAAATAAATTAATTAATAATAAATAAAAGTAAAAATGTATTTAACATACTCATAAAATCTTTTTTAAAAACAAACTTAACTTGCTTTTAAATTATAAAGTATGAACACTTGAAAATTTCATTACTTGGGCTGGAGAGATGGCTTAGCGGTTAAGAGCATTGCCTGCTCTTCCAAAGGTCCTGAGTTCAATTCCCAGCAACCACATGGTGGCTCACAACCATCTGTAATGAGGTCTGTTGCCCTCTTCTGGCCTGCAGGCATACATGTACACAGAATATTGTATACATAATAAATAAATAAATGTTAAAAAAAGAAAAAGAAAATTTCATTCCTTTTTTATTTTAATTTTGAAGGGCATACAGAGAACTTATAAGAGTTTACTTCAGGGATGTGTGGGGGTGCACAGGAGTCAGTTTTGGGTGTACTTCCTGGCCACGTGGGTAGCATGCATCATGGTGCTTTGGACACACAGAATATTACCTAATAAAATTTCCTACCCCACACATTATAGCGGCACAGCGAGTCATGAAGCTGCAGTCTCCTTTGTCAGGGCTGCTGAAGAGGTTCAGGGCCAGCCTGGGGCCAGCAGTTCGGAGGTGCAGTGACTGCGACAGGCACTGCTCAACCACCCTTCACCCTGGCTTAGCTTACTCTTTGTTTCCTTTCATCCATAATCTATTTTTAATCTATATATTTTTTCATTTTTCGTATTTATCTTTCAATAAGCCGTTTTAAATCTACTTGAGAGTTAGGGAAGCTGTAATTTTGTTTTTAATAGTAAAGACAACCTCTGTTTATGAAGATTTTTTTTTAAAGATTTATCCATCTATTGTGTACACACTGTTCTGCCTGCATGCATCCCTGCAAGCCAGAAGAGGGCGCCAGATCTCACTACAGATAGTTGTGAGCCACCATGTGGGTGCTAGGAATTGAACTCAGAATCTCTGGAAGAAGTCAGTGCTCTTAACCTCTGAGCTATGTCTCCAGCCCTGTTTATGAAGATTCTAATGTGAGCGTGTAAATCCTATTTAAAGTTGAGCTGGCCCACAGGGTACTGAGGGTCACCAGGGCCTCTGACCAGGCAGCAGGCAGGCTGCAGCTCTGGGATTCATAGATGGCTCCTCAACTCTGAGGATGTCCTTGGGGACACTGGTGCCATCCAGGGTTAGGAGGCCCTGACCTGATACCATGCACTTCAAGGTGTGCTGTCCTAGAAGAGAGTGCCATTCCCCCGGACACTCAGCATGGGATGCAAGGCCTGAGCCCAATCACAAAACAATACCAAAACACAAGGAGGGTAGTCTGCTTTGCTTTCTTTGGGGGGAGGAGCGGGGGGTTTGAAACAGGGTTTCTCTGGGTAGCCCTGATTGTCCTAGAACTCACTTTGTAGACCAGACTGGCCTCAAACTCACAAGAGATCCACCTACCTCTGTCTCCTGCAAGTGGATTAAAGGCTTGTGCCACCATGCCCAGCCAAGCGGTAGTCTGGGGACTAGAGTTTCCTCATGTGTCAACACAATGAAAGTCAAAGAGAAGAGCAGGAAAATAGTCCAGATCGAAGGAGCTAGAGTCCAGATGACTCACACAACATGGACCCCTGCCTACTGAGGGGTGGCTATGAAGGGCAGTACTAGCTCCACAGAGAACGGAAATGGACAGATTAGATAAAATGACTATAAGGAGACAGAGAAGACAGACAGACAGACAGATGTTAAATTTACTGGAGCTGATAATTATGTGGTCGGGTAAGAGACTAGCAATTCTCATCTTTACCTCTGTTTGATTTGGTTTCTGAGATAGTCTCCTACAGCCCACGTGTAACATCTCACCCTCCCTGTGTAATCCAAGCTGATCTCAAATTTGCTATAATTCTTCCTGCTTCGGCCTCTTTAGTCCTGGGGTCACAAAGAGACTAACACCGTCAAGTCTGAAAAACACACACTGAGGACTGGAGATGGCCCAGCAGATGAGCACTTGCTGCTTTTCCAGGACTCAAGTTCAGTCCCCAGCACTGAAGAGCTATGGGCATCCAATGCCTCCGGCCTGTATGCATTCACATGCACAGAGCCCATGGAGACATGCTGCATGATGTGGGAGGGTCTTCTGTTTGAGTTGATTTCATTGGTTAATAAAGAAACTGCCTTGGCCCATTTGATAGGCCAGCCCTTTGGTGGGTGGAGTAGACAGAACAGAATGCTGGGAAGAAGAGAAGTTAGTATGCCTCTCCTCTCTGGGTCAGACATGATGGAGCCAGCTGCCAGGTCAGACATGCTGAATCTTTCCCGGTAAGACACCACTCGTGGTTTACACAGATTATTCGATATGGGTTAGTCAAGATGTGAGTAAGAGGCTGAAACTAATGGGCCAGGCAGTGTTTAAATGAATACAGTTTGTGTGTTGTTATTTGGGGCATAAGCTAGCCAGGCGGCCGGGAGTCAAGCAGGAACACAGCCCACAGCCCCTCACTACAGCTGCACATAATTAAAAGTCATCAAAATAAATCTCTAAAAGAAAACAAGAAATACACACTGTAGTCAGGTGTGGTGTCCCATGCCTGTAATCCCAGCACTTGGGAGTTAGAGACAGGAGGAGCAAAATTTAAGAATCAGCAAGATCAGCAAGACAGCAAGTTCAATGCCAGCCTGGTCTATATGAGATCTTGTCTCAACAAAACAAGGCAAAGCAAAAATAAATATATACCCACCTGAAAAATATGTACAAATGTTTACTAAAACCTATCGTGTTTGCATATGTTCATGTGTGTATGGAGACACAGCAGAGGGCAGAAACACACATACTGAACTCACAGACGCGCACAAAGGGAGCAAACAGACGCTGCTCAAGGAAGACTCCAGCGTCCCTTGCTATTTTTATGACTTCTCTGTAAGCCTGTAACTCTTCTGGATAAAAAGTTAAAAAGAAATCCACCTTTTCTTAAGCCATCCAATCTTTCACCTTCAGCTCTCTTACACGTATGTGCGCATGTACGTGTGAAGGACAGAACAGACTTGGTTGTAATTATTAGACACTACCGACCTTACTTTGAGACAGGGCCTCTCACTGCCCTGAAGCTCACCAGGTAGGCTAGACAGGCTGGGCAGTGAGCCTCAGGGACCTGCCTACCTCTCTGCCTTCCCAGCAATAGGAAGTCAGCCATGTCCCAGCTTCAGGGACTAGATTCAGGTCCTCACGCTTGCACGCCAAGCACTTTACTGACTGAGCCATCGTCCCAGCCCTAAGAGTTCTTTCAAAAGACAAAGCAGGGTTTCTATTTGATCCTCCCGACTCCCAAACCTCAGTGCCCAGGAGCAGCATCTTTCCTTGCTCACCCCAATGGCTGACCCTCAGCTGCACCCTCCTCAAAAACAGCTTTGTTTTCCTTCTGGGAATTTCCAGACTGCCAAAGACAACTGCATCCTAGTCTCCTGGATGTCACTTTCTCACACACTTTCACTCTCTTTAGTGAGTTCACTTTAAGTCTGGGGGGACCAATCCAGGACACCCTCCCTCATGGTGCCTCACCGTCCCAGGCCTTGTGAAGTCCACGCTGTGTGCCAGACTCTGCCGCATCTGGTTACTGAAGAGGCGGACACAGACGCTCTGCAGGTACTCGGGGGTGATCTGCAAGAAGGACAAGGCCATCAGGTGAAAGGATGCTATCTCAGCACTTCCTATAGGTGAGCTGATGAAAGAGCCACACTAGAAGACCATCTTACACTTTATCCTCTGTCCGAGTTTCTGCTGCCGTGACAGAATTACCTTACTCTGGTATTTGACTGTAACTGTCCCCCACAATCTCATAGGGAGGGGCACTATTAGGAGGTGTGGCTTTATTGGAGTGGGTGTGGCCTTGTTGGAGGTAGAGCGTCACTGTGGGGGAGGGCTCTGAGGTTTCCTACACTCAGGCTACTGCCCAACACCTCAGTTGACTTCCTTTCTCCTGCAAGATGTAGGACTCTCAGCTCTTCCTCCAGCACCACATTGGCCTGCGCTCCTCCATGCTCCCTGCCATGATGATACTCTGATGACAGACTGAACCCCTGAAACTGTAAGTGAGCCACCCCAAAATGTTTTCTTTATAAGAGTTACCATGATCATGGTGTCTCTTCACAGTAATAAAACCTTAACTAAGACACAAAAAGTAGCATAGGGAAAAATGGGTTTACTTTAGATCACTAATCCAGGGTATAGCCCGTCACTGTGGAGAAGTTGGTAATAGAAACTTGAAGCATCCAGTCACATCCAGTCAAGGGTGGAGAGAATACATGCTGCATGCTTTCTATTTAACTTGATTTCTCCATTCTTACACAGTTCAGAATCCAGATCTAGGGAATGGTGCTGTCCACAGTGGGCTGAGTCTTCCCAATCAATTAGCTTCAATCAAGACACTCTTCCACAGACATGCCTTGAGGCCAACCTGATCCAGACAATCCCTCACTGAGATCACTTCCTAGGTGGATGTAGATTGTATCAGGTGGATAATTAAAAGGAACCACCACAACCTCAGAGCTCTGGAGAGGAATTAACACACTGACCCAAGAGATAAAAGTAACTGACTACAGAGGTAGGAGAGATGGCTTAGCAGTTAAGAGCTCTGGCTGCTCTTCCCTAGGACCAGGGTTCAATTCCCAGCACCTACATGGTGGTTCACAACTGTCTGTAATCCAGTTCAAGGGGATCTAACACCCTCACAGAAACATGCAGGCAAAATACCAATGCATATACAACTAAAAAATAATTTTTACAAAGTGCTGGGAGCTGGTGGTGGTGCACACCTTTAATCCCAGCACTCAGGAGACAGAAGCAATTGGATCTTTGTGAATTCAAGGCCAGCCTGGTCTACAGAGCAAGTTCCAGGACAGCTGGGGCTGTTACACAGAGAAACCTTGTGTCAGAAAGAAAAAGGTAACTGAATACAGGTAAAATCACAGTTGCCCTACTTTGAAGGGTGCCATTCCACTCAGTGCATTTCAAGTTCATGGAAAATAAATGGTATCTCAGCTGAACCTGTAAATTCAAGGCACAAAGTAGGTGGCCATATGCAGTGGGAAGAATGGCACTTTCAAATCGGAAGATCTGGAGTCTAGTTCCTGATTGTTGACAAAATGAGCAGCTGCATTCCTGAGCCATCAGTGAGATAAAAGATGCCTACCTGCTTGGTTCATACTGAGGAGCGATGAGGCCAGCATGTCTGGTATTAAGGAAGTGCTAGCTAAAGGTGTGCACGACCACACCCAACTATAAAGTGTAACCACGGATGGTGTTTACTGAAGTAAACGTGTAGAGAAACACGTTCTGATATAACCCTGGAGCACAGCAACAAGGTCTCAGTATTCATCACTGGTGAGCTGCTAGTGGGTCGTCCTTAAGAAGGAATCCTGCATAAGCATTTGCAGAATGAGGGAGGAAGGACTCACTGATTCTAAAGAAAAGAGATGGAGGGCAAAGACCATCAACACACTGTGATAAATGGGAAATAAGTAGCAAGTTTCAGTGGGGTGATGGGTCATAAGACCGCAACTAAATCTAAGAACACTTGGTACATGTGTCTGCACTTGCAAGCCTGCATGCACACACACAAATGTACTGAAATCACATGCAAGAATATATTAATATCTATGTCAAAAGGGGGGTGAAAGCATGGTGGGGTCCTCTGCATTGTTTCAATTTTTTGTCATAAGCACATCTTTCTAGACGAGCTATGGGGCTGCAGAGATGGCTCGATGGTTAAGAGCACTTGCTGCTCTCTCCCAGAAGATCTGAGTTCAATACCCAGCATCCACATTAGTGAACTCACATGTACTTATAATTCTAACTCCACAGGATCTGATGCCCCTCTTCTTGCCATCGTGAGCACCAGGTATACACATGGTGAATAAACACACATGCAGGCAAAACACCTATACATATACGATCTAGATGAATCCTTTATGTTTTGCCCATTTTTTTTTTTAAGATTTCTGTATTTTTATGTGTTTACATGTAAGGGCACTGCATACGTGCCTGGTTCCCCAAGGAGACCAAAAGAGGGCGCCAGACCACTTCCAGAAGCCACTATGTCAATTTAGGGGGAACTGAGCCCTATCCAATGCAAGGGAAAGTGTTTTTCCTCAGGATTTCTCTGTGCAACCCTGGCTATTCTGGTACTCACTCTGTAGACCAGGCTAGCCTTACAAACCAAATTATAGTAACACACACCTCTAATCTCAGTAGCCATAAAGACACACATCTTTAATCCCAGTAGCCACATAGAAAATGGGTGGTGCATGCCTTTAATGACGGTGGTGCACACCTTTATTCCCAGCTCTAGAGAGGAATATAAAGCGGGGAAAGACAGCTCTTAGGCGCAGTCTCATTCTGAGATTCTGGGAGGAAACATTGCCATTTCAGACTGAGGTCAAGGTAAGAGCCAGTGGCTGACTGTTTTGCTTTTTGGAGCTCCAGGTTGGACCCAAATTCTGACTCTGAGTTTTTATTAATTGTGCCTCATCTCAGCATCTCTGCATTGATGTCTGCAAGTCTCAGCTTGAGAAGTCAGTAGCAGGAGCTCAGAGCTCATCTTTGACCCTCAAGCTGCACCAAGTATCACATTCTCCTGGCTGCTAGAGGCACACCCAGAAGGAGGCACTATTTTGTAATAGGAGAGAAGACAAAAGGGAGTGTGTGCTTTTCTTTGCAGACTTTCTGTGTGATTTGAGTTTCTACATGCCTATTCAAGGCTGAACACAGTTTCTCTCCTCCAAAAATCATGTTAGAGTCAAACTTGGGTCCTCACCCTTTGAGCCATCTCTCCAGTCCCCCCTACCTTATTCTTTACACTAGCCATTTATCACAAGTTATCTGGTAACAACAACAAAATTATGTGTTACACAGAGCTGGGGATCAGTTCCCTGCCCGGGACAGTAAGCAATGGCTCTTCCTGTGCTGACTCGGTCAATCCAAGACACTTCTGCTCATACCTTGTTACTCGAAGTGGGTGTCGGGAGGAGATAAGGGCTAGAAGGTAGAAGAAGGAGAGTGTGCTACTATCTGCTCCTATAGCTCGACCGATCGACGCTGACTCTCGGATTATAGAGTCCTCTCTCTATATCTCACACCCTCTCCTCTCCTCTCTCTTCTCTTTCTCTCTCTCATCTCTCTCTCTCTCTCTCTCTCTCTTCTCTCTCTCTCTCTCTCTCTCTCGACAGGGTCTTATTATGTAGGCCTGGCTAAACTGGAACCTGCTATGTAGACTAGGCTGGTCTTGAACTCACAGAGCTCTGTCTTCCTCTGCCTCACAAGTACTGTGATTAAAGTGTATGCTACTACAATGGGCCCATAAATAACATTTTGTTTTATTGTTGTTGTTGTTTTGTATTTTGTTTTGTTTTTCAAGACAGGGTTCTTTTTGTAACAACCCTAGCTGTCCCTGAACTCGCTCTGTAGACCAGGCTGGCCTCAAACTCACAGAGATCTGCCTGCCTCTGCCTCCTGAGTGCTGGGATTAAAGGTGTATGTCACTCACTATCACCCAGCTATAAATAACATTTTAAAAGAAAAAAAAAAGAATAAGGCAGAAACTGACATCAATGAAGAGCATGTGTTCAGTGTTCAGAATGAGGTAAAATACTGCAAGTGTCGCACGGCTGCTGTACATTGGCCTTTTGAAATACAGGGCAGGCACCATCAGTGAGGGCCAGGAGTCCCACAGCAATGCAGCCCAGGCTCCACATACTTTCTCTGAAATACACAAAGGGATGTTCCTTACCATCTTGCCACTGACCGTGGCCTCTAGAGAATCCACCAGCTCGGCTGTGACTCCAATGAGGTTGTGGTAGTCGGCTTGGATCTTATTGTACCGCTTGAGGTAGGTCATGGCCCGGCGCTCGGCCTCCACCAGCTGCTGATGGAGCTGCTGCAGCATTTCTAGGAAGAGAGTCGACGTTGAAGGCAGACAAAAGGACAGCAGAGGCAGCAAACCCAGAATCAAGTAGCCATGCTCTTCTCTGAGGCTACCAAGCCTTCTGTCTCAATCCTTCACAGCACTGCTTAAGAGGTGACAATAATGAAAAAGAAATCCAGCAGCAAATGCTGGCGAGGATGTGGGGGAAAACGCTCGTCCACTGATGGTGGGACAGTGAGCACAGGCGGCAATTATGGAAAGCAGGATAGAGGTCCCCTGCAAAGGTCGAAGGGCCAAGCTATACCACTCCTGGGCATGCACCCTAAGGACTCTTTGTCCCACCACAAGAATAGCATATCCGCTCTACTGCTACTGCATTCACAATAACAAACACACAGAACGAGCCTAGATGCCCAATGGTACATGGGTAGCTAATAAAATGGGACCCCCGCACACAATGGCAGCAGCGTAACTGTGGGCAGAAGGTGCACTTGCAGGAGCAGCAGGCAAGTGCCAACGACGCGATCATGTTTAAGGATATCAACTGCTGCTGGGTATGTAGTGCCGCACACCTTTAATCCCAGCATGGGGAGGAAGAGACAGGTAAATCTGAGGTTGAGGCCAGCCTGGTCTATAGAGTGAGTTCCAGAACAGCCAAGGGTACACAGAAAAACCCTGTCTTGAAAGGCAAAACCAACCAACCAACTAAACAAACAAGCCAAGGGCTGGCCCTATCTCATCTGACAAAAGCATCTGAGAATTACTTGCCACCCCTTGTAGTGGGCAGAAAAACCTCAGGTGCTGCAGTGCTCCTAGGCTGTGTACCAGCCTTGCAGCAGCCTGGTAGTGGCTGCCACGCATTCTAGGTTGGCCCTGTAAAGCCACATCTACACGCCTGCTCCTCCATGGAGGTTCAAGAAGAAAGGCCCACTCTGAGCCTTGAGTGCGGAATATAGCAGGCAAAACCAGTCACACATCTGGAACCACTGGGCTTGGGATCTGCGAGAGAAACTGGCACTAAGATGCAGGGCTGCTGACTACACTACACCTGGTGATGGGGGGGTGCATGGAAGGGGCTCAAGGAATCCTCAATGCTATTAGCAGAGTTGGAGTTTACCACGTTTAATGGGTGAGCCAGGTAGGGCTTTCATGCAAAAACAATCACAGACTAAAAGACCCATGTTGTATACTTCCAGAAGGAAAAGAGAATTCTCTTGGGACTGGAGAAAAAGCCATCTTCCTTTCATCATGACTGAGAGCCAGCCTGAGAAGTGGTTTACTTGGCAGAGACTTCATGGCCACGAGGCACTCAGGCTACGGCATGGGCACTGGCTGCTATTCTTAACCAAATCTGCAGTGAGAATCAAGAGCAAAACCCTAGCCAGGAAAATGAGCAATGACATATGGCTAAGACTTATCTTAGTTGGTAAAGAAATTAGCTCTAGTAAAGAGAAGCCTAAACTCAGGTATAAGTGAATCAAGGCCTTTCTACTGAGACGACAGGTCTCAGCAGTAGTGGTGCTACGGGGAGGGCACCACAACTTCAGCAAGGACCCCGACCGTCTTCTCTTTGCTTCCTGGCTCAGGATGTAGGCAGCACGCTCTACTGCATTACTATTAACATCAGGTGCCCTCACCAGAGAGCCAAGCAACCAGCTGCCTCATGTGGAGCTGTGGCCCCGGAACTGAGAACTGAATCAACACATCTGCTTTGTAAGTTACCTGCCGCCACTATTTATTTCAGTGTGGTGACGGGAAGATGGCTAACACATGAGGAAGTGAGGACAAAAACAAACACTCAGAACCTCCTTGTCTCATGCTACCAGACTCTCCGTATGTGTCACAGCTAAATCATCACTCATTTGCCAACTCCCTGGTAAGCTGAATTTAAAAATTTACTAATACTTCCTTTCTTAAAAAGAAAATGCTGGTGTGGGAGACAGGATGCAGAGGGTGGGAATGGCGGCTCATCCAGAAGACCCAGGTCTGACTCCCAGCACCCACACTGCTACTCACAACTGCCTGTAACCCCAATTCCAGAGGACCTGATACCTGAGGGAAACTGGCACATGTGTGGTTCATAGACTTACATGGACATATAAAATAAAAATAATCTTTTTAAAAAAGTTTAAGTCTCTTAAGTAAAGCACAGAAAAAATCAGGCAGGAAGTTCTCAAACCCTCTGATACCACTCTCCTTGGAAAAGAGCAACATTGCTGTTTCAGGGACCAAATTTTCACATAGGAAAACTCCGTCTGCTGGGAGCTGAGGACCCTGCCTTCCTAAATACTTGTGTGTGAAGCTCATCACAAATACTTCCCAACAACTGAAGGCATTTCCGAAACAGAGTGTCTAAGACAAGACCACGGCAGAGCATTCAACTAAAGCCACTGAGGCTTATTAACTAGTTTTTCTCACCTTACTGAAAGATGAAATGCTCCAGTAAGAACTATTGTCCATGGAAAAAATACCATTTTATGTAAACACTCAAGACTGGAACTACTCTGGATGTTTAAAAAGATGGAAATGCTGGCTAAAATTGGAACTGCATCTGACAAACTGGAGGTAAAAGCTGAGCTATTAAAATAATTCCTCTGCCCCATGCTGGCTGTGTGCTTCCTGCCAGCCTGTGACTTGGCTGTCTCCCTTTCTCCATTTCTTATCTAATATGCTGGACATGGTGGCCCACCAGCCATCCTTAAAGAGTGGGCCTCCAGGAACTGCACAGAGCAGGATCACAAAGCACTCTGTAAATATTTAGACTTTGAAAGCCCTCATTTGCCAAGTCCACAAATTCTCTCCGTCTCTGTTTCTTCTCACAACTTAGAAGTTGAGCTGGCAAAGCTGTTCTCATGAAAGCTGTAATCAAGATGATTTACCTTTGCTATTCTGTCCGTTCTCCTTCTGGGACGAGAAAGCGGCTCAGGAAAACAGCCCTGGGGCATCTGGTGTTGTGAGGCTGATGGAGAAAGGGCCAGAGGCTGACGGGAGAGACCAGAGCTCCAAAGGTTGCTGAAAACAACCAGAGAGCAGTTTCTCATGCTGCTCAGTCACTGCCACCCCTTCACGCCACCACAGTGAACTCCACAAGAACCATGTGCTGCAGTATTTCCACAGCGTCCACACTGGCCTGCCTGCCCCTAACAGAGGTCTCTGCAGTGCTGGCAAAACCTTCCCAGTATGCTTCTCTGAACCCGTACCACTAAAACTGTCCCTGCAGCTCTAAAGCTTCATCCCGAGGGCAAGTGCTGGGGGAGGACAATGGCTAAGGCTGCACCGGGAGCTGGGCTGCCAAGCTCCCACGTCTGTACAATGAGCAGAGTCATGCCTTTCATTTCTCCTACGGATTTCTTCCTTCCCTGCTTCTTCACGCATGCTGTGCAGCCCTATTCAGTGTGCATTTCAGTGACTTTCTGCACAGCGAGAGCCGCACATCCAGCACTGCAGTCACGTGTTCTTCTTTTCTTCCAGGGTAAGGGATCAAACCCAGGCCTGTGCATTAGATATGTTTGGATAGACGTTTATCCAATAAAAAAAAGACTCATGTTCTTGAAGACTAACAACCACTGGGGAATAAGTCAGTCTCCACTGGGAGGGGTGACAGAACATTCTATTATTCTTGGAACAGGCTCCATTTATAGCTGTGACACTGTCCCTCTGTACTCTCAAAAATGTCCCCAGTGCATTGAATTAAGATAATGGTTGTACAACTATGTCCAGTTGCTAAAAATCAATGACTTTGACACTTATAATGGGTAAACTTTATAGTATATACAGCTATGCAACACGGTTGCTTAGAAAGAAGTCTTGATTTGAGTGGCAAATCCACTCCCAAATGACTCAAGGGTCTTTGCAAAGGAACACTTTTTTGAATATAGAGTTTTTTTCTTTTTTTCCTACCGAGACAGTTTCTTGGCTGATGATACCAATATAAGACCAGAGGGCAGGAAACATGGCTCAATGATTACACTTGTTTCTCTCCCAGAGGGTCTGAGTTCAGTTCCCAGCACCCACGTCAGCGGGCACCCTCCTGAAACTCCAGCTCCTGGCTATCTGATGCTTTCTTTTGGCCTCTGTAGACAGCTGTCTAACAAACACACACACACACACACTAAAATAAATACATCTTTCAAAAAATAAAATTAGACCATTGCCAAGTCTCAGAAACCCATGAAAGTCAACCCTTTCCAGTTCATGGCAAAGCCTCCACGGATGCTTAATTCACCTCACATACAAGTGCAGCAGATCCTCGACAGTTTGCTGGTCTGAGATACCCGAAGCCAGTGTTGTTGCTATAACCCCAAGGGTCCCCACTCACTTCAAAAGGATACATAGATGGTTAAAAGTTTTGGTGTGTTACTGGCTTTAAAAATTAAAGCTAAAAACTTTTCCAGCTTCACCTTTAATTCTGGAGTCCAAGAATCCTGAAGAAAGAAAACAAAAACAAAACATCAGCTCACTAAAAAAAGCTGTGGATGTGGGGTTAAATAGCCCTGTGAGTTACAGAAACCAAATGTGAAGCGGCCTGCCAGGGTTGGGAGAGCATGGAAAACAGGTTTCCTGATGTGTGACTGATTCATTCAAAAATAATTCAAGGATCCACAGCAGGGACAAATAACTTACAGATGACTGGAAAATTTCATGTGATTTAAATAAGCATGATAGGTAACTTTATTAGGCTGAATACCAAATGTAATTCAGTATAGTCTAGGCATGCATGCCGTGGTAAAGAAAGGGAGTCACTTCTAGACCTCGTCTACACAATATGAAAGAAGTGGTACCCGCCAAACTACCTCATGTCATGGTGAGCACTGTAATATAATTTTAGTTCAATCTGCCCTTGAAAATAAATTACTGCCAGTTGTAGTGGTGCACGCTTTTAATCCAAGCACTTGGGAAGCAGAGGCAGGCAGATCTCTGTGAGTACAAGGACAGCCTGGTCTACCGAGGGAGTTCCAGGACAGCCAAAGATCACAGAGAACCGGTCTCAAAAAGCCAAAAATTTAAAAATAAAAATAAAAGAAATAGAGGTTAAAATAAAGCCACGTAAAGATGGAAAACACACAGAGAATCTGGATACTGTATGTTATTATGCTCTCTTTAAGTTGTTTGAATGCTGAGGAAGGAGCAACAGCTACTAAAAGATATTTGTTTATAAATGCTGCTGAGTTAATCTAAGATAGGTATTTTGAAAATACCTTGACTTCAAAATTGAAGTCAAAAGATATGTTACTTTGGAGAAGATGTTTTGCTTTTGTTTCCACAGAAAATGAGATGCTATGGATTTATTCTGAGGTAAGAAAAATCATGTTTGATCAAGGAAGACCACTTGAGAAATCTCTGGTAGGAACAGATGGCCCAGATGTCTGAGTTCTACATCTAGAATAGATTCAAGATGCTGTCTAAGGTGATCAAGCCTCATAGGATACTCCAGTCAGGACTTGATCATAATTCTAAATTTTCTTTAGGTCCCCATAAGATTATGGGCACCCCCCAACCAGCAGGAAGTAGCCTAGAAAACTACGCCCACACTCCCCAAAAATGGACTATGGATATTTTTCTTTGTTTAGAATGTTATGGCTAATGGTCAGGAGAAAAGCTAAACAAAGGATATTAGATTCAGAGTTCTTGTTATTTAAAAATAAAAGAGGGGGAAGTGGTGCGGGACAATTGTCTGTATTTTGTCAATTATATTTTAAATAAATGCTGACTGGCCAGTAGCCAGGCAGGAAGTATAGGCGGGACAACCAGAGAGGAAGTAGAGGCGGGTCAATGAGAACAGGAGAATTCTGGGAAGAGGAAAGCTTATTCTGCAGTCCTGACCCAATCACAGAAGAAGCAAGATGTGACTGCCTTGCTGAATAAGATACCGAGCCATGTGGCTAGCATAGATGAGAATAATGGGCTAATATAAGTTATAAGAGTTAATAAGAAGCCTGAACTAATGGCCAATCAGTTTATAACTAAAAAAACAAATTCCACAAAAAAGCAGCTATTCCACTCAAATCATACCTACTCCCTTCTCAGATCGTCCCCACATCTTCCTCTCTCCAGGCCAGCACCCTTCCTTCAGCACCCTTCCCACATCCTCGCCATCAACCAATCTACTCCTTATGCCATCTGATATTTGGACACAACACTGACAGATAAGAAAAAAATTCCCTTGTTTTCAAAAGTTTTAAAATTCTCTGATGCAAGATTTAAAAAAAATGTAATGTATGCCATTATGGGTGTACTGTTCACCAAAAGTCATGTTGAAATCCTTGTCCCTGGTACCTTGGGATATGAAGCTGTTGGGGATGGGGCCATAGCAAACATCAGATGTATGCATACTGAATAGTGTGGACCCTTAATTCAGTGCCACTAAGTCTGAACAAAAAGAGAGCTAACACACAGAGGGAAGATGTCCAGACAGTATATACACAAGTCAACAACTATCTGGTCCATCACAAGCTGGAGGAAAAAGGAAGACTGATCCTTCTAGGGCTGAGAGCATGAGTACAGCAGCCCAGACGCGGTCTCAGGAACTGGATCCCTGTACACCTTGGAAAAGCAACAGTGCTTCACCATCTGAGAAATCTCAAGAAAAGGGAGATGAAATGGCCAATGTAATCAAGACATTTTGAGTTATTGTTTATATGTAATACATGCTAGTGTGGGTACATACGTGCTACAGTGTATGAATGGAGGTCAGAGGACAACTTATTTTGTTTAAGACAGGGTTTCTCTGTGTAACAGTCCTAGTTCTCCTGGAACTGACTTTGTAGACCAGGCTGGCCTCGAACTCACAGAGCGCTGCCTGCCTCTGCCTCCCGAGTGCTGGAATTAAAGACATGCCCCACCACTGTCCAGCCAGAGGATAACTTTTTGGGGTCAGTTCTCTCCTTCCACCTTGTTGACGCGGAATCTCTCCTGTTTCTGAAGCTCTGTGTATTCCAGGCTGGCTGACATGAGAGCTTCTGAGCAATTCTCCTGCCTCCACTCTTTTCTCACTATAGGAACACTGAGGTCAGACGGCAGCAACCCATTTGATTATTTTGTGGGTCCCAGGGATCAAAACCAAGTCGTCACATTGTGCAACAAGTACTTTTACCTGCAGAGACATCTCACCAGCCCAGTAAAAACATTAAATTTTGAAATTAGATTTATCCATTTTATTTTATGTATGAGGATTTTGCCTGCATGTATGTATTGCACCATGTGCTTGCCTTGTGCTTATGGAGATCAGAAGAAGGTATCGCATACCATGGAACCCACCATGTGCGTTCTGGGAATAGAACCTAAGAGTCCTCTGAAAAAACAATAAAATGTTCTTAACTACTGAGCCATTTCTCCAATTCCCCAATCAATTAAAAAAAATCAAAACAGGGACTGAGAATGTGGTTTAGGGGGAGGAGTACTTGTCTAGCATACTAAATACTAGCATGGTAAAACACTAAATTCGATTTTTTTAAAGATTTATTTATTATGTATACAACATTCTGCCTCCATGTATGCCCACACGCCAGAGGAGGGCACCAGATCTCATTACAGATGGTTGTGAGCCACCATGTGGTTGCTGGGAATTGAACTCGGGACCTCTGGAAGAGTAGCCAGTGCTCTTAATCACTGAACTATCTCTCCAGCCCAACTAAATTCGATTCTTAATACTAAATAAAACTGGGCATTGTGGTACAGGCCTGGAATCCCTGAGAAGTTAGAGGCAGGAAGATCAAAAGTCCAAGGTCATCTCAGTTATGTGCTGAGTTCGCGGACAGTCTAGGCTACTCTGAGACCTTATCTCTAAAAACCAAAAATAAGTATTTAACCTCCCCCCACACACAGTCAAGTTGTTCTGGTTTAAACAGGACTTTTCCACTCAATTCCTTCTCTGACAATGTTTTTGCAACCAACATAGATAGACTAGAATACAAACTCCCTATGCATGAATTCTTTATTTTTTCCTTGACTGTTCTTATTTCTACCGTTTTAGCTTTGAGAAGGACACTTTCTAAGTCTGACAAGCACTTGATCCCACACTTTCAAAGAGAAGTGTGAAAGGCAGGAAAAACTGGGCCAGCTCAGATGAAGTCCTCGCTCTATTTCTTCCTGGGCAGAACACAGGCTTTCAAGTGCACTCATGGATGCTGAGCTGTATTCCAGAACCGAACACTCGGATCCTTCAGAATCTTTGGTGAAACCCTAGTACACAGCAGGACTATTAAGGATGTGGGGGTTGGGTGGGCCCAGGGCTCACCTCCATGGTCCCCCCAACACTGGCCTCCTGCCCTCTCTCTCCCCTGCAGAGCCTGCAAACTTCGATTCTCCCCAGCCCCCCAGTGACTGAACCTAGGTGCTCTACAGGCTCAGCAAAGGGCTCCACCCTGAGTTACGGCCCCAGCTTGTCTTACTCTTGATTTTGAGATAATAGGATCTCATTAAATTGCCCAGATGGCCTTAAACTTCCTGCCTCAGTCTCCCTACTAGCTGGGATTACAGGTCTGTACCACCATGCTTGACCCTTCCATCTCTTTAAATCTCTACTAACTAGCTTCAGTCAGTTCCTGGCAAGAGCAAGCGCTTGCTCAGGAATTCTCCCTGAAAGAATCAGAGGCATCCTAAGTGTTTCCATAGAGGGTGTTCACTGACAGAGTGTGCAGCTCTGAGCACTACACAGAAACTGACCAGCTGGGCTGGTGAAGCACACTCCAAATTTTTTATTATTGATTTGTGAATGTCTATGTGGCTGTGTATGTTCCCAAGGGGGTAAGTAATGTGTTAACTCCCTGAAGCAGAGTTCCAGGCAGGTGTGAGCTTTCTGATATGGGTGCTGGGCCTCAAACGCAGGTCCTCTGCTCTTACCCACTGAGCCATTTCTCCAGTCCATGATGTATACTTTTAACCTCAGCACTAGCAAGACAGCTCTCTGTGAGGTCAAGGCCAGTCTATTCTACTACACAATGAGTTTTAAGGAACCAGGACATGACATAGTGAGAGTCTGTCTCAGGAAAAAAAATAAAAGGAGCTGAACATGGTGGCACATGCCTTTAATCCCAGGACTCAAGAGACAGAGACTAGGAGATCTCTGAGGTCTACAAGTTCCAGGGCAATCAGGGCTACTTAGAGAGACCCTGTCCTGTCTCAAAAAAAAAAAAAACCACAGAGAAATTTCTTTTTTATCTTGACACTGCAACACACATAATATGAAAAAAACAATGAAAACCTTGATAAAATGAGGTCCATTAAAAAAAAAAAAAAAACCTGAGTGACAGGAAAGGAACTGCAGAGTCCCCAGTGGAGTGAAAGTAAGAATCCTAAGAGCATAAACTTGAGATCCAGAGGCTCCACTGCTACGGCTCTTCACTCAGAGGCTAAGGGAAGGAACTGCAGCTGCGCTAAGCCTAGCACAGACGAAGGGCAAAAAACCTCACTCCAGGCCACAATGGTAAAATTTATCCCATATGTTCTTTATCATAATTTAAAAAATGGAGATAATGAGAAGAATCAGGGACACTTGATCAGCTACCCAGAGGAAACAATAAAGAGAATGGAAGAGAGGTAATAGATGAGGAAATATAAACTGGGATTTTTTTTTCTTTTTTTTTTTTTGGTTTTTTTTTTTTTTCGAGACAGGGTTTCTCTGCAGCTTTTTTAGAGCCTGTCCTGGAACTAGCTCTTGTAGACCAGGCTGGCCTCGAACTCACAGAGATCCGCCTGCCTCTGCCTTCCGAGTGCTGGGATTAAAGGCGTGTGCCACCACCGCCCGGCTGGGATTTTTTTTTCAGAACTCTTTCAACATATAAGGCAGGAAACCAAGGAGGCTCAATAAATGAAATTAGAAATTTGACCCAGGAAACACTAAAGTGAAATTATACAATCTCAAATCCACAGAGAAAAGATAGATCACTCTCACAGAGAGACAGGCAACTCCAAGGCAGCAGCAAGGGTGATAGGAGAGATGAGGTTTAGCTAGGTTTGAATAAAAGTGGATCATCTCTTCAAGACCTATAAAGTATAAACAGCACAACCAAAGGGCTAACATATGTTTTAAACATTGGTTTAAGTTAATAAGCTGTAGTGTTGATGACAACAACAAAATATCCTATTTTATGACAAAAGGAGAGTCTATTAAAACAAACTATCTGAACACTGTTTTAAAATACAATGTAATGTAGATATCTTCTTCCCTGCTCCTATATCTGCCCTTCCTCCATCTCTACCCTCCCATTCCCCCAAGTTCTCCCCAGTCTTTCCCTTCTCCCTTCTCTCTCCCCCTCCCCCCTTCCTCCACTCCCACCCCTATCCCCAACTTTTGCCCAGTAATCTTGTTTGCTTCCAATTTCCAGGAGGATCTATATATGTTTTTCTTTGGGTTCACCTTATTATTTGGCTTCTCTAGGCTTGTGAACTATAGGCTCAATGTCCTTTGTTTATGGCTAGAGTCCACTAATGAGTGAGTACATACCATATTCATCTTTTTGGGTCTGGGTTATCTTACTCAGGATAGCGTTTTCTATTTCCATCCATTTTCATGCAAAATTCAAGATGTCATTGATTTTTACTGCTGAGTAGTACTCTAAGTGTTTATATTCCACACTTTCTTTATCCAATCTTCCAATGAGGGGCATCTAGGTTGTTTCCAGGGGAGTCATTTTAGGGCTGGCAAGAGATTTGGCTCTAGATGGGATCCCAGGTTTTCATGGGGATGTCCCCAGCTAGGTCCTTGGGCAGCAGAGGAGAGGGTGCCTAAACGGTCCTTGCCCCACTATCACACTGATGATTATCTCGAATATCACCATAGAATCTTCACCCGGCGACGGATGGAGATAGAGACAGAGAGCCTCATCAGAGCAACAGACTAAGCTCTCAAGGTCCAGTTGAAGAGCAGAAGGAGGGAGAAGATGACCAAGAAAGTCAGGACTGCGAGGGGTTGGTCCACCCACTGAGACAGTGTGCCTGTTCTAATGGGAGCTCACCAAATTCAGCTGGACCGGGACTGAATGAGCATGTGATCAAACTGGACTCTCTGAATGTGGCTGAAAATGGGGGCTGTCTGAGAAGCCACTGATAAAGGCACTGGGACTTGTTTCTACTGCATGTACTGGCTTTTTGGGACCCAGTCTATTTGTCTATTTGGATGCACAACTTCCTAGGCCTGGATGTAGGGGGGGAGGGCCTTGGACTTCCCACAGGGCAGGGTTCCCTGCCCTCTCTCAAGGAGGGAGTGGGAGGGAGGAGGCTGAGTGGGGGAGCGGGAGAGGAATGGAAGGAGGGGAGGAAGTGTAAATTTTTGAATGGAAAAATAAATAAAATAAAATATAATGAAAGTGGTTGCCTGGCAGAGAGGTGGGGTAGAAGCATCTGCAAAGGCAGTTCTTAGGAGTGACTGATGAAAATTCTGTACTTGGATGGTGGTGGCAGGAGTTATACCTAGGAACATGTTAAAATCCACAGAACTGCAGCTGTCCAGAATCAGTTTTACTATATGATGTTTAAAACTGATCTGATGCGCGTGCACAGGTGTGTGTGTGTGTATAAAACCTACGCTTGTTTGCTTTGCCAGCTGCAAAGGGCATCATATGATGAGTCTTCTCTGGTGTCTGATGTGACTACTGAAGATTATGCCAGTATATGCTCGTGCAGATTACACATCCTTAGTACTTCTGAGACTTCAACCCAATTCCCTTCTACATGTCACTACTGATATCTAATTGGGCTCCTTCAAGGCCTTTTTATGTCCCTTACAGATTTACATATATGTGGAAGAACATACAACCACAGCTAGCACAAGATGGTTAAAAGTAAGTCAAACAGTACCCAACCATTTAATAGAATAATTATATAAATAAGGTCTATAATAAAATAATAATTATGAGGATAAAACTTAGGTCTTTCAAAGCATTGTTCAGAAACCACCGTTCAACAGTGTGGTCCAGGTTCTGACAAGTTCCCCAGGCAGCTGCTTACCTGAAAGAGTTCTTTAAATGAGGGGTGGACCATAGGATTAGGCACAAAAGGGAGGGCATAGAATGGAAGAAACTCCGTGGTCTGGCTCAAGGCGGCCCCTTTGGTTTCCAGGTAGGTTTTGAAATAAGAAATCTTTTCATCTAGCTCCTGCTTGTCCTAGAAGGAGAAGGACATGTGTTCAGGGTCTCTGGCTCAGTACTCAATCCTCCTGTTCACCCTGTCCACTCCATGAGGCCCCTAGGTTCCCGCCGTGCCACTAGCACTTCCCTGTCTGGCCTGACAAGGCACACTGCTCCAGGGTCTGACATCACTTTAGACAGGAATGCCAGAAGACCAATGTGTAGTTCACATGCTCCTTTACATCATAGCAACATCTTTTCACATCCTCAAAATGCTTCATGAACATGCTTTTCAATGTCAGAACTAATCTCACCGTGTTTATCATAATCTACTAATTCTCCCATTGTGAGATGTAGCCACCATTGCTTCCACTTTCCAGACATAGAAACATTTGTACACATTCCCATGTTGCCCTCAGAGAGGTTTCTAAAGGGGAATGACATATCTTTGTAGTTTCCTGAAACAGAAGGGCTCTCCTTCCCTTCATGAAGCTAAGGATTGACTGTGCCCACATCACTGTTCCACACACAACCCAACTCAAGGACTCACTCCTCTCTGGCTGCAGTGTGGACACTGAGGCTTACAGACCCCTCCTTCATATTCCTGTGAACAAACCTCACTCAACCTAGGCCATGAGGCCCTCTTCTGAGCACTGGATTTAGAAAAAAAATAACACTGACTTTCATATTACATCAAAACAAAAATATTTATAGACAGAAATAAGGTGGACTGAAACAGAACAAAACAATAACAAACAACAAAGAGGGTCTGCCCCTCCCCACAAGGGTCATACTTAGAGGAACTACTTCATGGTAGTGTGGAGCCACTCCCTCACCACTGAGCCCTCCACTGGTGTCCCTGACATTCCAATGAGTTCCCACAGGAACTCAGGTCAGTGTTACTATGAGTGATCAAATGTCAGCTCTGTGTTCTTTGCTGTTTCAATTATAACTGAAAGCTCATCTACCACAGGGGCTTGACAGACCAGCCCTCTGCCTCCCTTTCTCCATCTCCAGCCCATCTAGGAAAAGACAGCAGAAGTTAAATTCAAGCTACCCATGCACCTTCAATACTACTTCTCCATTACTTGCATTTAAATGTATGGTCTATGCCTTTTCTTAGATACACCAAGTTACTAAATAAAACAAACTTGTTTTGATGAGTCTCTTGAGAACCTGAGGTGTTTAGGAAAAAAATTGAACTGACCACATAAATTACCAAAATCTGCACATAAATTAGAAAATAAACTTCTGAGAATGTAGCCAAAGATTGTTTATCAGGACATAAGATGCAACATGAGAATCAGTGCTTCCTTGAAATCCATGACAGCCTGTTAGCTAACTCAGACTGAAACCCCAAATCAGCTTACCGGCCTGCCTCCAGAATACTTCAGAGGATAGATGGCGAAATGGATGTGAAGGTAGAACTCCAGCTTCTGGGCCAGAGAGTCAGTATCTCTGATGGAGCTGGGAACATGTCCCTCCCACAAATCGAAGAATAACTTCTGGTCTCCATCGTCAAATGCTGCCACCAGATCCTTCTGCAGAAACAACAAAACAAAAATCCTAGATGATGCTCATTCTTCCAACACCCCAAACTCTCACCACCTACCCACTACTAGATACCTACACACTCCTTCCCAGAGGCTCCTTTGGCTGCAGCCTCTGTGACCACTCCAAGCTTTTCAGCCATTGCAATACCCAGAGGAACTCTATAAAACACTAAAGCCTTGAAAACAGTTCTGAGGCCAGAGGATTCACAGGCATGAGTGCACTGAAGGCTCCCTGGGAGGAACAGTTCTTAGAGTGCTGCCTTACCCTGAGCTACTACCACCCATTCTAGTCAACCCACAACTTTTTTGTTTGTTTTTTGAGACAGGGTTTCTCTGTGTAGCCCTGGCTGTCCTGGAACTCACTCTGTACACCGGGCTGGTCTCAAACTCAGAAATCCGTCTGCCTCTGCCTCCAGAGTGCTGAGATTAAAGACCTACGCCACCACAGAGCAGCTGAAACCCAGAACTATTTAAAGCAAGCCCAATAAAGCATTTCTATCTCCTCCAAACAGGCAGCCTGTTAGCCACTGTAGTGCAGGCTGCCAGAACAAAGCACAGGTGGCCATGCACAGCCCCCATTAGAGTGGGGGACGTGGGCAGAGGCTCCTCGCTCTCTTGAGAACAAAGACTATAATGGTGCAGTGACTCTGCCCACAGATATGCTGCTGGGCTAGGCGCACCCCCACGATCCCCTCTTCTGAGTCTCCGGCATCCCTGCCAGGCACTCTGGAGGCTGAGAGCTCTCTGACTGTGGAAGAGGTATGCAGACTTCCCTGGTATTTTAAGGCTTAGAGTCATGAAGTTTCTTGCAATATGTCTTGGCAGACTCTACATATCAAATGGTCTATCTACACTTATTCTAGATCTGCATTTGCGAACCTGAAATTACAAACCTTTGCTATATCATAATCATCACATCTGTACCTGGAAATGGTCCTTGCTTTAAGATAAACTTTACACACAAAAAAATCCACTGTTACTATGGTCACAAATGAGCTTCTGTTAGCCAGGGTCACCAAGATGGGAATGCATGCATACCACCAATCACACTGCTGCTGGGACTAGGCCTAAGAACATCAGCTTAAGGCCATCAACCATCAGAAGATTTTGCTTAACCACTACTCCAGACAGTTTTATTGTTTGAGTTTCTAAAAAAAAAAAAATTTAATTACATCAATTTAGAGAGAATGTATGCATGTATGTGTATGTGTGTAATGTATGGGCGCACATGTCATAGTGTGTATGTGAAGGTCAAAAGACAACTGTTGGGGGCTGGCTCTCCTACCACATAGTCCTAGCAATAAAACTCAGGTTCTCAGGGTTGGGAGCAAGTGTGTTTGCCCACTAAGCCATCTTTCTAGCCCAGTTTTTTGCTAGATTCCCTCATCTTGACTTCCTGCCTCAGCCTCCCAAGTGCTGGGAATAGGCCATGCGCAACTATACTCCTCTTTGGCTCCGAGGATTTTTGTTTGGAATCAATCAGTGGGGCACTATGATAGAGTGGCATAAGTTGTAGTATAATAATATACAGTATCATCTACTAGTTACTGATTGGATAACCAAAAATGAAGACAAATAAACATTAAACACACACTAGGAAAGAACAAGTATTAGCAAAGATAGATGAAACGGGGACCTTCTACATTGCTGGAGGGATGTAGATTTATTTTATGTGTATAGGTATTTTGCCAACATGTATGTCTGTGCATCACGTGCAAGCCTGATACCTGCAGAAGCCAAAACAGGGTGTCATATCCCTTGGAACTGAAGTTACAGATGGTTATGAGCCACCATGTGGGTGCTGGGAATTAATCCTGGGTCCCCTGGAAGAGCAGTCAGTGCTCTCAACTGCTGAGCCATCTCTCCAGCCCCTGCTGTCTATTTGTGTTTTTGTTTGTTTTTGATAGCGACCATCCTAATGTGTTTAACGTATGATGCCTTCATGTTCTTGGTGCATTCCTCTGATAGCTTTAGCCTACTTTTACCTAGCTTTGAAGAACTTACAATTTTCAGACCGTCACAAGCCTCTTCCCAGAGCTAAAGACAGGGCATGGTCTCACCTGGATTACCAGTGACTTGGAGTCCTTCTTTAGTGATCCCCCTACAGTTTTAGATAATGGCTTTCCTTTTACTTTGCATTCTTTTGAAAATGTCTTCAAGGTGTCCTCAAATTCAGCAAAATCTAAATACTAGGACAGAGAACATAATTCAGGAACAACAACAACAAACAAAAACCCCAACAAATTCCAAATAATCCAATTAAATAGTCAAATGCCCTGAACATACATATCTCTAATGCAGACATATAAAAAGCCAACAGAAATATGCTCAGAACCACACCCACAAGAATGTCTACTATCAAAAAGTCAAGACCTGGGAACGGTGCAGCACGCGATGCTCTTGCAGAGAACCCAGGCTTAATTCCCAGCACCCACATCAGGAGGCTCACAACTTCCTGTGTAACTCCAGCTCCAGAGGATCAGATGCCCTCTTCAGGCTCCATGAGCACCTGCACTCGAATGTACACACATGTACACAGACACATAAATCATAAAATAAGTCTGCAAAAAGAGCTAGCAGGAAGTAGAGGGAGAGACCCTTCTATACTCTTATATACTATTAGTGGCAATGGAGACCAACACTGCTATAATGGAAAATAAATGGAGGGTCCTCGAAAGACTAAAACTAGGAAGGAAAGTACTTACAACATATTACGTATGTATATGTATGCAATTGTAAATAACAAATCACTCAACAAAAAGTCAGAACAACCCTATGATCCAGCGATCCCATTTTTGGGTACATATAGGAAGAAAATAAATACTTTTTTTTTTTTTTTTTTTTTTTTTTTTTTTTTTTTTGCCTTTCAAGACAGGGTTTCTCTGTAGCTTTGGAACCTGTCCTGGAACTCTGTAGACCAGGCTGGCCTCGAACTCACAGAGACCCACCTGCCTCTGCCTCCCGAGTGCTGGGATTTAATGCATGTGCCACCACCGCCCACCTAAAATCCATTTTTAAGAGTGCTATCTGCACATGTGTATTTCTGCAACATTATTCAAGACTGCCAAGACATGGGATGAACCTGAACCTGGTAAGACATGATGAACCATCAACATGGTAAGAAAATGTGGTGATACTAAAACAAAATATTACAGTCTGGGAAATCCTGTCACTGCTAACATGAATAACACTGGGGGGGGGGGATATATATTACATGGAATAGGTCAAGCACAAAAAGATAAATATTGAAATTATGTGCATGATCTAAACAGCCATGCTTACAGAAGCAGACAGCACAATGGCAGTTGCCAGGCACTGAGAAAATAGTTTGGTGAAGGGATAAATTTTAGTTATGTAGAATGAGTAAGGCCTGTGAACTAATATTCAACAAGGCAACTGCAAAGCACAAGCACATTTGCAGAGGTGATTTTAAGTGTTTTTTGTTTTGTTTTGTTTTTGTTTTTTGTTTTTTTAGTTGTACGAGACAGGGTTTCTCTGTGTAGCTTTGGAACCTGTCCTGGAACTTGCTCTGTAGACCAGGTTGGCCTTGAACTTACAAAGATCTGCCTGCCTCTGCCTCCTGAGTGCTGGGATTAAAGGCGTGCACCACCACTACCAGGCTGATTTTTGTGTTAAGGGCTCTTATCACAATCAGAGAAAGAAAAGAAGAAGAAAGGAAGAATGTAAGGAGAAACACAAGATGGAGGTACTTCATTAGTTCAATCGGGTGATTACCTCAGTACATCAATCCATACATATGTTGAAACGTAAGGCCATAAGCATACATCTTTTTGTCAACTACTCTTACAGAAAACAGGTGCCCACAGATTCCAGATAAAATCATCAGATTTCCTGGGGCTGGAACTACAGGTGGTTATGAGCCACCCTAGATGGGTTGTGGGAACCGAATCTGGATCCTCTGTAGGAGCTCCTAATCACTAAGCCGTCTCTCCAGCCCCATCAGTTTTATTATGAATAGAAATGAAAGTGCTGCCGGGCGGTGGTGGCGCACGCCTTTAATCCCAGCACTCGGGAGGCAGAGGCAGGCGGATCTCTGTGAGTTCGAGACCAGCCTGGTCTACAAGAGCTAGTTCCAGGACAGGCTCCAAAGCCACAGAGAAACCCTGTCTCGAAAAACCAAAAAAAAGAAAAAAGAAAAAAAGAAATGAAAGTGCTGCAGTCTGAAAAATGCAAAATGACTGGATGGTTTTTGGTTTGCTAGGATCCATTTGGAATAGAATTAGAAATAATGCTAACAGGAGAATAAAGCATTAAAATGGGAAATGTTAGCAGTGAGCCTCTTGCGCGGTGAGAACACTGCTCCAATACTGTTCGTCACACGTCCTTTCAGTCGGCATCAGTCACACCATGTTCCACCTTTCCTAAACTGTGGTTGGGTCCCCGGTCCTGTCCCTGGTCCTTGCAGTGCCAGCTACAGCAGTTACACACCATCACCTCGATGAACCAAACTGCCTATCCAAAGTGGACATCCGTCTTCCTCCACTGTCCCCTGAGGCACAGCTCACAGTCCACTCACAATGAACAGCATCCACATTTTCAGCTCCAAACCTAAGTCTGCCTGAACCCTACTCTACCCAAGCTTTCAGTGCAGCAAATCTACATGGCTCTAAGTCAAAGAAGAGAATCCCAGGTCTGTGGCACAGGCCTGTGATCCCTGCACTGGGGAGGCAGAGGCAGGAGGATAAGGATTTCAAGGCCATCCTAGGCTACATGAGACCCAATCAAACACAACACACACTCAAGAATGAGTGAATGAAGTGGAAAATCATGTAATGATTAAAAGATAAAAGATTACAAAGTAGAAAGAATTTGTTGCAGCTTACTATTTATCTGTATATTCATTTACTCATTTGTTTTGATAACTGGGTCTCTGTATAAAGTCCAGACTGACCTGCTTGAAGCCTCCCAAGCACCTGGATTACATGAATAAGCCTGCTATATTTTAAGGATTTATTTATTTTTATGACATGTGCACAGGTAGCTTGTCTGCAAGTATATCTGAGTGCCACATGCATGCAGCACCCACAAAGCCAGAAGACAGCAAAGTCTTTGAAACTGCAATTATAGATGGCTGTTAGCCATATGTGGGGGCCGGGAACCAAACCTGGGTCTTCTGGAAGAGCAGTCAATACTTTCAACCACCAAGTCATTCTTGCTACATTTTAGTTTTGTTTTTAAAGCTTTATTCATTTTTATTTTTATGTGTATAGATGTTTTAGTCTATAGGTATATCTGTGTACCATATCCATGTCTGCTATCCACAGAAGCCAGAAGAGGGTGGTTGTAAATCATCATACAGATGCTGAGAATCAAAACTAGGTCTTCTGGAAAAGCAGCCAGTGATCTTAATCTTTGAGCCATCTCTCTGGTCCTACTACATTCTAAAATACATGTTTTGGTGACTTGAGTTCCAACCCCAGTACCTACAAAGGGTAGCTCACAAATGCCTGCAACTCCAGCTCCAGGGATCCAATGCCCCACCGTGGTCTCCATCAGCCGCCACACACAATCCAGACACTCACACAGACATAAACACGCAAATAGTCTTTTTTTTTTTTTTTTTTTTTAAGAAAAAAGCCTTTCTGTGACTTGTGGTTCATATAACTACCTCTTTCACCAGTCCAAGTAATTCAGATTCATGGGCCAGGATATCTCCCATAGTGAATTGTTACTAGCAATTCTCACAGCAGAAATCTCTACAAGACAAAAACATAAGACAAAGGTTAATTTCCTTTAATAAAGATTAATTAAGGTGGTTAAAGGTTAATAACCACCTGAGAAATCACAAATGGGCAGCTGTGGTGGGCAGAATACAGGGCCCCAAAGACAGGCACATAGTAATCCCCAGAACCTGTAATTGCAGGACAACTGGAGGCCACATGACTAGGGAGATTTAAGGATGCAGATGGCATTAAGATAATCAGCTGTCCTTCAATCAGAGATAAGCCTGGATTATCAGAGGAAGGGGGGCAGGAAGGCCAGTGTCAGAGGGACAAGATGCAGAAAGATGGTCCTATCACTGAAGGCTTTGTAGACAGAGAAATGACCATGTCAAGGAGGAAAGGCAGGAACTGGGAAGCAAGGCACGCTGTCCTCTACGTTGCCCTGAAAGAAATAAGCCGAGTCCCCTTAGGAGAGGTCTAATCAAGTGCTTTGTGTGGCTATGCACAGGAATGTTCATTGCAGGCTCCTCATCTCAGAACTTCGGGACACTCAGCCTGCACTACTTCAGGTCACCACGTTCATGGGGATTCCTCAGAGCAATGGTAGAAATCCTGAGTGCTGAGCTATGGTTCTACTGGTAGAGTGCTTAACTAGAAGGCATAGAGCCCTGTCACACCTCATAAACCGGGGTGATGGCACACTTCTGTAATCCTAGCGCTTGGGAAGGGAAGTGTACGGCACACATTCCTGTCATCCCAGCACGTGGCAGGTGTGTCTGGGATCCTCCAGATGAAGGCAGACTCCTTAGGCCCATCTCTCTAAGCATTTTGTAGGTTTTCACTGATCTGCTGACTTGAACCACACTGGCTGTCAGTTTCAGCACATATGGAAACTCAGTGATGCCCACAGTATGTCCTGCCCTCAAGGACCTGCATGAACACAATTCCATCTGTTTTGAGGCTCTTCCTGCAAACATCTACATCTTGCTTGGTCTTCACTTAAAGGTGCCCATCCAGAGAGACCTGCCAAACCACCCATCTATGTAGCCCAGCACTCCCAAGTACTGCAGCTTCCCAGAGCAATTCCCACTGGCTGACTTCAAAACCCTGTCATTGATGCAGCGGCATCAGAATCCCCTTCAATAACTCAAAGCAAGCATCGTGTGTGGCCCTACGCCTTTGATGCCTGTTAGACAACCAGGTCCTGACAGGTCTGGAGCTGAACGGAAAGAGACTCGGAGAAGAAAACGAAAACAAGAGCTGAGGTCACTGTCTCATTAGAAACAGGGCAACAGTTTGAAGATTAGGGAAGGTAGGAACCACACTGACTAAGGCAACATGACAGGGTACCAAGAATTCTGAGATCACTGAAGCTATATGGACTACTAAACCTAAGATAGCACCAGTCTGCGGTACCATTGCTTTCTCCAGGCACCTGTAACTGTCTGTGCTCAGTTACCAGGTGAGGCCTTCCTAGAAGAAAGAAGAGAGAAGTGGAACACACAAGTTAAGCTAGGTTAGGGTCGGGGAGGCAAGGGCAGCAAGGGTGCTGCACAGTGAGGTAACACTGTCAACGTGCTGCAAAAGCAGGCACATTCCAGCCAAATGGTGGTGGTGCACACCTTTACTCCCAGCACTTGGGAGGCAGGGGCAGGGGGATCTCTGTGAGTTCAAGGCCAGCCTGGTCTACAAAGAGAGTTTCAGGACAGCCAGAGCTACACTGAGAAACCCTGTCTTGAAAAGCCAAAAATGGGGTGTGTGTGTGTGTGTGTGTGTGTGTGTGTGTGTGACATTCCAGCAATTTGGAAGGCAGGGGTCTGAGTGGGAGAGAAGGTGTTATTGCACTTTTAGGCATGACATGGTAACAAGATGCTTACCACCACTGAGCACATGGGTGCGGAGGATGGAGGAAAACATGCTGAAGATAGGAATAAGGAAAACGGGCAGGTCAAGATGTTGAAATTTCCGAGACAAGTACAGAGGTAAAGAGGGAAACTCCTATAGGAAAACAAGCTGTCAGGGGTTGGAGAATTGGCCGCTCCTCTGGAGGACCTGGGTTTAATTCCCAGCACCCACTGACAGGTCATAACTGTCTATAACTCCAGTTTCAAGGGAATCCATGACAACAGGCATGCACATGGTGCACATATATATGCAAGCAGGCAAAAATACTCATACACATAAAATAAATAAACCTTTTTTAAAAAAAGAAAGCAGGCAGACTGAACACTCTGTGTGGTGACAGAGACTCATCTTTAATCTCAGTACTAGGGAGGCAGAGGCAGGTGAATCTCTGAATTTGAGGTCAGCCTGATCTACAGAGCGAGTTCCAGGACAGCCAGAGCTATACAGAAAAACCTTGTCTTGAAAAACCAAATAAATAAAATTAGTTAAGTTAAAAAGCGGACTGAGCAAGCCATAGGGAGCAAGACAAGAAGCAGCACCCCTCCACGACCTCAGCATTGGCTCCTCCCTCCACTCCACGACCTCAGCATTGGCTCCTCCCTCCAGGTCATGCGCTGCATGAGTTCCTACCCTGACTGATGAACAGAGTTGAGGAACTGTAAGCAAAACAAACCCTTTCCTCCCCGTGTTGCTTTTGGTCATGCTGTTTCATCACAGCAATAGAAACTCTAGCTAGGACGGTGCCTCACCTCATGAGCAAATTCCCATTCCCCTCTGAAAGGCAACGAAGCTAGAATTAAATCTAGGCTGATACTGCAGGAGAATATGCAGAAGTTGGTTCCCTCCTTCCAACATGTGGGTCCTAGGGTTCCAACCCTGGTCATCAGGCTTGGTCAGCAAGTGCCTACCTCTTGTGAGTTCAAGGTCACCCGTTTGAGAACTCTTTTTGTTGGATGGAGGTTCCACCTTCTTAGCTCCTTAGCTTAGTTAATTTAGGCCAGACTACTTCTGGGCGAAGGATCTACTTTGTGGAAAAAGAAAGGGGCTATCCATCGTGTTTTGGTATGCGGGGACTACTTCTGCATTTCTATCTGTGAGAGAGATTTAGGCCTACATCTGGCGGAATACGAAGATGAATTTATATTGTAAGTACCATGCTTCTACTTAGATTCAGTAAAGTCAGAGAATGAACTGGGAGGAAAATCTACTCATGAAAACTATGGGGAGAGAGGGAATTAAACGCCCCAAGCCATAGGATAGTACTGCCAATGCTCGCTAGACGACCTGGGGCCACTCCAAGTCCACAACACCGCAGCAGAGCGAGGGGTTCCTGGGGGAAGCAATAAACGTTTAGGATGCTCAGGCGGCTGCCTCAGGCCCCGGCCATGTAGGAGCCAGGACTGACACGGCTAGCCACCCACGCGGGGTTCCCAGGCCTGTGCCACGGGGCCCAGCCGCTTCGAGGGCCGCACTTACCAGCTACAGGGTTGCGCTCTCTCTCCTCCGGACTGCCAGCTCTCCCGCCGTCACCCCGGCAACGGCCACCGCGGGGTCACGTGAGGCGAAGCGGGCAATCGCGCAGGGCGAAGCCGGCGCGGAGCATTCTGGGAGTGGGGGCAGCCGCGTAAGCCGTACGCAGCGGAAGTGAGTGAGCTTTAAGTCGCGTGGCGTTTGGGGTTCTTTAGCTGAGTCTGGATGTTTAATTAAGGTCGGAGCATCACACTTCCACCTACGACAGAATCTCCCAGAGGCTATTAGTGTCACTTTTGTATTTTTGTGTGAATTTAGGTTTGTAAACAAACAAGCAAAAGACGGAGACTGGCGAGATGGTTTAGATGCTAAAGGCGCTTTCCTCCTAGCCCGACGACAGAAGCTGGACCCTTCCCCCCCCCCCCCCCCGACCCCCAGGAACTCTCTGGGAAGCCTGCGCATGCTTTAAACAGTACTCAGGGTTCTGCGCAGTTCACCCTCATTAGTGTATTCAGGTCTACTCTTATTACTCTGGTCCAAACTCAGTGCTGAAGGCAAGAGAAAAAAAAACTTTCCCTTCTCTCGGAGTGCTAAGTCTCTGTATGGAAGTCTATATTTCCACTTCCCAGACCCTCAAAAAACTGGGAGACTCCCAAAGGTTGGAGAAGGAAGGTGACCTCCCCTTAAAGAAGCCCTAGGGTGGTCTGAGGCCCCCATCTCCTGAGCTCTCTGCCCTGTCGATGCTTTTAGAAGTTAGAATGTCTTTCAAGCAAGGCTATATTTAGCAGGAAGAGAGTATTATGTCCTGTCCAGGTAACGTGACTTGAAAATAAATTTCCCTTAGTGTATTCTCAGTTAACATTTATTGTCAGTGTATCTATGTACCAGGGGATACCAAGTAAAATATAGGATACCCAATTATCTCTAAATTTCAGATAACTAGCAGGAATGTATCCACAATACTGCTATAGTGTATTGTACATATTTGGTGCTATATTTTGTATTTTTATTTGTTAAATATGTAACTGTATTTGTGCCCAGCATCATATAAGCAAGTCATATAGGTTCTTTGATTGGCTTTGACACCTAAGGGATGGATAATGGGCTCAGCGTGTTATAGGTGCACACTGTTGTGCTTTATTAAATTTGTTGCATCTGCAAAACAGCCACAGTTAACACATTCCCCACCTTCTTGATTTCCAAAATCACCCTTCTTGTGTTCGGGGAAGACTCGGATAAAACTGTCCCCTCTTCCTCATGAATCCCATGCAACTCAAATCCCAAACTTGCAGTTGGCTGATCCCCTGTCCACCCATGACACAGCCATCGCTGACCTTTCAGCTTCCTTTGTCTCCTAGCTGATTATCTGAAACTACTCGCTCCCTGAAGCTGGTCAGAAATAAACATCTCTGGGGTTTCTGCTGAGGGCTAACGGTAAATCTAACCGTGAATCATCCATAAATCTAACCATAAAACACCCTAACCGTAAACCATCTCATCTCCCCAAGCAAGAGTTAGATGGAGCCCCTGCTCTCCCTATTGCAATTACTTGAATAAAATCCATCTTCTTAAGTGTCCAGGTTTTGTCTTTGATAAAATGAGCTACATGAGGTAGAGCCCTAGGGGACTTCACAGTTAAGAGCACTGGCTACTCGTCTAGAGGACCAGTTTGATTCCCAGCACCTACGTGGCAGTTTACAACCATCCATAACTCCAGTTCCAGGGTCTCTAATGTCCTCTTCTGGCTTCCAAGGGCAATGCCTGTACATGGTACATCAACATACATGTAAGCCAAATAAATACACATGTAAAAAAATAAAATTTAGGGCTAGAGAGATGACTCAGCCATTAAAAGCTTCTGGTGAACCCAAGTTTGTTCCTCATACCCACTTGGAGGCTCACAACCATCTGCAATTCCAGTTACTGGATGATTTTTTTTCTGCACTCCACAGGCACTGCACGTAGGGGGTGCAAAACAAGAAGACACATAAAAACAAATAAAAATATAAATGAATACATTTTAAATTAAAAAGATATATTTAAAAAGGCATGTCAGAGGGGATTCCTCAGAGCTCACAGAACTGGCAAGAACAAACCTGACACAGGTGTTTATGCCTCTAAGCTCTGACTAACAATAAAAACACCTCCAGGGAGTAGAAAGATGCCTCCATCGGTAAACTGCCTGCTGTAGAAGCATGAGGATTTGAGCTCAGCTCCCCAGCACCCACAGAAGAGCTAGGTCTGCTGGTGTGCCTCTGGAACCCCAGTCGTTGGGGGGCAGAGACAAGTGGATCCCTGGAGTTCATTGGCCAGCCAACATCCCCAAATGGATGAGTTTCAGGCTCAGTGAGAGACCCTGCCTCAAAAAAAAAAAAATAATAATAAGCCGGGCGATGGTGGCGCACGCCTTTAATCCCAGCACTCGGGAGGCAGAGGCAGGCGGATCTCTGTGAGTTCGAGACCAGCCTGGTCTACAAGAGCTAGTTCCAGGACAGGCTCCAAAGCCACAGAGAAACCCTGTCTCGAAAAACCAAAAAAAAAAAAAATAATAATAATAATAAAATGAAGAATGATCAAAGAAGGTATTTTTTAAGATTCTATTATATATATATATTCTATTATATATATATATATATATATATATATATATATATATATTATCCTGCCTGCATATATGCATGCACCAGATCTCATTACAGATGGTTGAGAACCACCAATGTGGTTGCTGGGAATTGAACTCAGGACCTCTGGAAGAGCAGCCAGGGCTCTTAACCTCTTAGCCATCTGTGTAGCTTGCCCAAAGAAGGTCTTTTATGTTCACCTTTGGCCTCCACAGTCACTTGAAAGCACATGCACAGACCTGCACACACATGTACATAGACCACACACATACACAAGCAGAAAGACATACATGGAACACGGAAATAGTTTTTTCACTTCTAGATGCATTTGTTTGACTCCTGGGATTATATTCATTGTATCAAGCATGCCTCTCCTGCTTGGTAACTATGGATTCAGTGTAATCTGACAACAACCATGTTGAGTTATAGCTGTCAGGATCACCCTCAAGTAATCCTGGTTGTTTTCCCACAAATAGTTTCTCAGCATACCATAAATAGCCAAATCCGTTGAGAGCGGTATGTAGGGCTGGAGGACTGGCCCCTGGTGCCAGGAATATGCCTGACTCTTTGATATTAGCCTGAGATAAACCAGGTACATTCCAACTTGAATGAAGTCACTTTTGTCCTGACTGCTGTAGAAAGCCCCAAGTTGTAAAGGCCATTTGACCCAAATTGTAGAGATCTTCCTGCAAGCCATGCTTCTGTCGGTAAATCTCCAGTAAGTTGACCTCTGTACAACCTTGGCTCAGTCTGCTGCGTGCTCCCATCACAGGGCACCTTGGGCCAGCTCTGAAACTCTGCGACTGAGTTGTTTGAGAACAATAACACACACACAATTCATCCCCTCCCTGACCACAGAGATAATCAGATGGTCCGGACAACTAAATTTACACCATCCCTCTGGCCACAGATTGGTTCAGAGTATCATGCGACCTGTCTGAGCAAGTCTGAACAGAGCCAGGAACTATCCTTTCCAGGGATTTTTCTACGGAAGTGTGGTCACACCACTGTAAAATGGCACCCAGGGAAGCCTACACTCCTGTTCTTCATTGTGTGGAAAAGCCTGAGAAAATGAAATCATCACTGTCACCCAGAACACTGCAGAGAAAGTGCTGGGGCCTGAAGAACCAGCCTGCCTCCATCTTAGACTTAAAAGACATCTAGTAAAGCCATACTAGATTCATTCCTGTTTATGATTAAATCTCTTTTTCTCAAGGATTGGGCTATGCCCTACGTGTAACCTTAACTACAAATGGTTCCGTACAGCCTGTTCCAGGAATGACAATCATGACTTTGTCTCAAAAGGTTGTTTATAACTGTCTCGCAAGCCTACGTTTGTTTTTTTTCCCAGTTTATTTATTTTTTATTAAAAATTGCCATCTCCTTCCCTCCTCCTCCCCCTTCCCTCCCCTCCCCTCCACCCACACCCCCACTCCCTCCCTCTTGAGGCCAAACAGCCATCAGGGTTCTCTACACTATGTTGGGACCAAGGTCCTCCCAACTCCCCCCAGGTCCAGGAAGGTGAGCAACCGAACTGACAAGGCTCACACAGAGCCCGTCCATGTCGTAGAGACCAAGCCATCGCCATTGTCCTTGGCTCCTCGGTCAGCCTCCACCATCAGCCACCCTCAGAGAGTCCGATTTGGTCGCATGTTCCATCAGTCCCATTCCAAGTGGACTTGGTGGTCTCCAATTAGTTCTGTCCTGCCGTCTCAGTGGGTGAACGCGTCCCTCATGGTTCTGACTTTCTCATGATCTCTCTCCATCCGCTCCTCATCAGAACTTTGGGAGCTCAGTCCGGTGCTCCAATGTGGGGCTCTGTCTCTATCTCCATCCATCGCCAGGTGAAGGTTAAGGCTCACAGTGAGCCCATCCATGCTGTAGAGTTCACATTCATTGCCCTACGTTTGTTTTAAAAGGTTATATAACCACTTATGACTTACCTTGTTATGACTACCTGTTCTTATGACTACCTTGTTATGACTACCTGTTCTTATGACTACCTTGTTATGCCCACCTTGCAACCATGTCTTTGTTTCAGGAGGGACTAACTTGTGCTTATGTTCTGCTCATGGAACCCCATGATAAATCCCTTACCCCTGAGCAGCTCTTCCAGCCAATCTGTGAGTCACACTCGTTCTCCAGCATCCTCTAATCCACTGTTGTTTTCTCCTTAAATGGGATCTATTGCAAACAAAGAGGTTTTAGCTAGTAGCAAAATAATTTCTATATATGTCTTTCAAATGGGAAAAGAGACTAGCTTTGCTATGTGTACATGAAACTCATGACTTTGCTTCCGACACTAGATCTGTGGAGGCTTTCCACTATACATTGAGTAATCTCCTGCAGACACTAACTTGGGAGTGCACTAATTCAAGTCTCATAGTAGCAACCTGCAGCGGCAGTCAGATCCCATAGGGTAAGGACTCAGTCTACAAGAGTGCCTCCAGAGTTCACATGCCAATCACACGGCTATCCTATTCTAACCCAATGCACTCTAACTATATGACTCTGAATCAAGGTTCTCTGAACAACCCCTTCCCCTTGGTCCTACGCATCTGCCTGGATGGCGTATCAAATTCAGGGAAACACATCTACTGGTTCATTAGAAAGATAAAGGATACAGATGAACAAGTAGATTATGAAGTGGAACACAGGGTAAGGTAAAGAACAGGGCCCCTTGGGACCCCAGTAACGCCCTGCATGGTTTGGCAGGCAGAAGTAAGCATTCAGGGATTTTTTATAGTGGCTGCCTTCCGATTGACAGTGGAAATCTCCAGTCTCTAACCATGGCTTTCTCTTTCTGATGACCAGTCTCTAGTCAGGAGCCAGGGTTACTTCACTGGAACATAGACACTTCTATCACCCAGGAAAGTCCAAGGGATTAGATCTGAAGGAGGGGAGGAGTGTATGTCTGAGACCAAATCTACTTTGTTACAATGTCATGTAAGCTCAAAGGGACTTCTGCAATGCAGGGTTCGTTTTTTTTAAATTTATTTTTAGATTCTTATTTTTTTTTTATAGTGCTCTGCCTGCATGTGTGCCTGCACGCCAGAAGAGGACACCAGATCTCATTATAGATGGTTGGGAGCCACCATATGGTTGCTGGGAATTGAGTTCAGGACCTCTGAAAGAGCAGCCAGTTCTCTTAACCTCCGAGCCATCTCTCCAGTCCCTCATTTTTTATTTTTAAGATTTATTTTGATTCCTATTTATTTGTATGTCTATGTGAATATATGTCACCGTGTTTAGGAGCCCATGGAGGCCAAAAGAGGGTAGTTGATTTCCTAGATCTGGAATTACAGGCTGTAGAGAAGAGACACCTGGCCAGGATGCTAGGAACAGCATCTGGAACAGCGGCAAGCACTGTAAAGCCCTGGGTCGTGTACCCAGTCCCTGTTTCTTTATAGGCTGTCCGGAGGCGGTTTCTTGGCAGCAGCTTCCTTGTTTTCCGAGACAGGGTTTCTCTGTAGCTTTGGAGATTTTCCTGGAACTAGCTCTTGTAGATCAGGCTGACCTCGAACTCACAGAGATCCGCCTGTCTCTGCCTCCCGAGTGCTGGGATTAAAGGCGTGTGCCACCGCCGCCCGCCGTCCACCCCCCCCCCCATACAATCTTTGTGAATGGAGGTGATGGTTTGAAATTGAGACACACCCCCGCAACAGACTCCTCTTTGAATGCGCATTCCCTCGCTGGTGGCACAATTTTGCAGGAGCTTTAAAAGTGCTAGGAGGTGTGGCTTGTCTGGTGGGGGTGGGTCATTGGTGCTGGGCATCAGAAGGTCTCACCATCTCCGGTTTTCAGTCTGGTGCTTCCCGTTTCTGTCACCGTGGATGCCTCCATGGCTTCCCTGCCATACTGGACTGAAGTCCTCTGAAACTATAAGACAAAACAGAGCTCTGCTCCCTAAACTGGTTTGTCCACAGTGACCCAAAAGTGATCAGTCCTGGGACAAGTCCCTACTACCTGGTACAATTAACAGACATTTAAACCGTCCTACTCTCTCAGTATGTCTCCTCGTCAAACTTCTTTTGAATTTTAGGACAACCAAATGATGCTTAATACAAGACTTAAAGATTATTTATTTACCAATTATTTTTTTAAATTTATTACATTTAGGTGTGTGTGACAGAGGGGGGGGCAGCTTGCAGGAGTTGGTGCTTTCCTTCCATGTGTGAACTCCAGAGATCAAACTCAGGTTGTCAGGCTAAGAAGACTTGGTAGCAAGCATCTTCATCCGCAGAGCCATCTTGCTGCTCCTGTTTATTACTTCATATGTATGTGGGCCTGTGTGAGTTCATGCACACCCTGTATATACAGGAGCCAGAAGGGGTCAGAAGAGGGTGTTGGGTCCCCAGAATGGGGGATAAGCCAGTGATTATGAGTCTCCAGATGTGGGTGTTAGGAACTGAACCTAGATCCTCTGCAAGAGCAGTAAGTGCTCGTAACCTTTGAGCCACGTTTCTAGCCCCCTACCCACTTAGATTTGCAGCTTCTTCTGCTCAGTACCGAAGTGCCTCTGTCCTCGCTGCCCCATGGGTTCAAAGCAATCTACTGAGCCGAATGGTTCAACTTCCAGGCTCTTAGAACTTGCCCAGGCTCTCATTTACTTCACAGGTTTTTGCCCGACCTCTCCAGCTTCCTCAAAGCAGGACAAATCCCACCAGTGGGTCCAAGAAAAAAAACCAAAATATTAATTATGAAAACTTCAAATAAATGGAAAAGTAATGACCACTTTAATGAATCCCCATAAACCCATCACTCAGATTCAAGGATTATCAAGACATTGCTGCTGGGAAAAACTTGACCTCAAAGTAAACCCTTGGATTTGCTGAGCACGTCAGCCAACATCTTCAGCTGGACATCAAAGGCACCGGCCAAGCCCTGCATTCAGGGGTGGGAAACATCAGTCTTCAGCTCTCTGTTGCCCCAACCCTGAGTACTCTAGAGGAGTGCATGGGGTCGCAGTGGGGGAGTGGGTCTCTGTGGTGTACCACAGAATTCAAGAATAGCTTCATCCCCTTTTAAACAGATGTATTTATTTATGTGTTTGTGTGAGTGTATGCCATGTATGTGTGGGTGTCTGTGGAGGCCAATTAAAGGGCGCCAGGTCCCCTGCAGCCGGAGCGATGAGCAGCTGTGGGCCACCAATGTGGATACTGAGGACTGAACCCTGAGCTTTGGGAAGACCACAGAGCTCTCTTGAGCTCTCTCTCTCTCTCTCTTTTAAAAACTATATTTTCTCTGTTTTTTTATTACTTTTAAAGATTCATGTATTTATTATTTTATGTGTATGAGTGTTGCTTGTATGTTTGTTCATGTAACTATATGCATGCCTGGTGCCCTTGGAGGTCAGAAGAGGGTCACTAAGATCTCCTGGGACTGGAGTTACAGATGGTTATAAACTGCCATGTGGGTGCTGGAATCAACCCAGGTCTTTGGAATAGCAGATATTAATCTTACCCTCTGAACCATCTCTCCAGCCCCAGAACTCAACTTTTTCAAAAACACCTTGCCGGAAAGTGGTGGCACATGTCTTTAATCCCAGTACTCGGGAGGCAGAGGCAGGTGGATCTCTGGAAGAACTGGGATCTTGCCAGCTTCCAAGGCAGAAGTTCTTAACCTAGGGGTTGCGACCCCTTTGGGGTGGAATGGCCCTTTCACAGGGGGTCACCTAAGACCATCAGACAGCACAGGTGTTTACAGTTCATAGCAGTAGCAAAATTTCAGTTACAAAGTAGCAACAGAAATAATTTCATGGTTGGGGGTCACCACAACATGAGGAACTGGATCAAAGGGTCTGCAGCATCAGGAAGGCTGAGAACCGCTGCTCTCCTTCATGGTTTCCCTGAACTGCTTGGATTACAGAGATGAAGATGAAGGGAAGCTCCAGCTACCCTAAGAGAATTGTCTTGGGAGCACCTGGGGACACGGTGTCTGAACAGGGGGATGTGGGGGAGCCAGCTGGGCTGTGGAGTAGTGTCTTTCCTGTGTCTCTGGGGTTAAATCATTACAACACTAATACTACAGTGACTTGGATGAGGACAACGCAAAGACTCAGGCTGTGAGAGGGATTGTGGACTGGCAAACATGGCTTCCAAGATGGCTTCAAAGTAACCATACTCCACTCTTTGGTGGTGGTTTTAGTCACAGACACAATGGCCACTAAGCAAGTTTTAACCTTTTTTTTTTTTTTTTTAAAGACAGGGTTTCTCTGTGTGACAGTCCTAGATGACCTGGAACTAACTCTGTAGACCAGGCTGGCCTCAAACTCACAGAGATCTGCCTGCCTTTGCTTCCCAAGTGCTGGAATCAAAGGTGTGCACCACCGCGACCCGGCTTTAAACTTTTTTTTTAAAGAATAAGAGAAAAAAAGATAAAGAGAGAAGGAAGGGAGAGAATGGAAGAAAGTGAAGGGGGCGGGGGGGGGGGAGTGAGCATCGCGAGGTGTGTGTTTTGAGCCCAGAAGGAGTCACACTGGGTAGGCGAGAGGATGCCATGCTAGAGGACCCACTTTAGGGTGATTTCCTGCACTCAGCACACCTTGAAACCCAGCAAGTTTTGGGTCACAGTGGCTCATGCCTTTCCCAGTAAACAGGAGGTGGAGGCAGGCAGATCTCTGAGTCTGAGGCCAGCCTGAGTCCAGGACAACCAGAGCTATGCAGAGAAACCTTGTCTCGAAAAACCAACAGAAGGAACAAAAACAAACAAACAAACAACAAAACTCCCAGTAAGTTGTGTTTCATGGGAACCTGGAAACCATATTCAGATCCTCTGCTCTTCTCTCTCTTGGAAGGGATGCTCCAGAGGAGCTCCTGCAAGCCAGGAGCACGTTCTTCTTCTTTTTTTTTTGTAATTGATTTTTATTGAGCTATACACTTTTCTCTGCTCCCCTCCCTGCCTCTTCCCTCCCCTTCAACCCTCTCCCAAGGTCCCCATGCTCCCAATTTCCTCAGGAGATCTCATCTTTTTCCCATGTAGATTAGATCCATGTATGTCTCTCTTAAGGTCCTCATTGTTGTCTAGGTTCTCTGGGATTGTGATTTGTGGGCTGGTTTTCTTTGCTTTATGTTTAAAAACCACTTATGAGTGAGCACGTGTGATAATTGTCTTTCTGGGTTACCTCACTCAAAATGATGTTTTCTAGCTCCATCCATGTTCCTGCAAAATTCAGGATGTCATTATTTTTTTTTCTGCTGTGTAGTACTCCATTGTGTAAATGTACCACATTTCAGGAGCATGTTCTTGTAGTCTTAACCCAAACACCAGTCTTCCTTGCCCTACACCTACTTACGTTATGATAGTTGCTTCTAGAATGAATGAGACTCACGGGTGAGCTGAAGTGTGAGATGTGACAACTGACCTAATGAGGACATGGCTCATTCGTCTAACAATAAACAGGATAATAGAGGTACGTTAAGTTTCACTCTCTCTAACTATAATGACTGTCTAAGGAACCACCCTGAACCTGTGGTCACAGGTAAAACATAAACCTCTCCTGGACATTCATTTGATGTGTACTGGCCCCTGAATCCAGACGACAAACTATGGGCCTGGTGAGGAAAAAATTCAAAAGAACTGACCCTGGGCTGGCACTCCATGCACAGCAAACCCCTCTGTCGCTGGAATGAGGACGACCCATAGGCTGGGATCATGGTCTTGGTGACGCGGAGATGCCGGGCAGGGTTGCAGACCGACCGGCAGGTGGTGCTGTTGAGCGTACATTGCTCGCCTGGTTAAGACTCTCCTAACGGGGCGCCGCCGCTCCCCACCCAGAGCGCACCCAGCTAGAGAAGAGAGATTTGCCCCTTGGCCTGACATTTGGGGTGTTGCTGCCGTGACCTCGAGCCTGGGAAGGACGGAGTCAACTGGAGGTCTTGGCAGAGTCTTGGGAAGCAGTCATTCCACCCCACCTTCTTCCGGCGTCCGCTTCCAGGAACCCGGGCTCGGGCTCGCTAGCCTGGCGGTCTGGAGGCGGAGGCGTTCCCAGAAAATCACGCTGGCCGCCCAGTGTTTTCCACCCATTCCTACCTCCGCCAGCTCCGACGACCTCGGGCGCCTCCACCCTGCAGCCAAGCCCATCTTCCAACCCTTTGACAGGCCCTCTTCCCAGCCTCAGCTCATAGAAGGACTGGTTGCGAGATCCAGGTGTGTTCGGGTAGGCACAGGGCATTTCAGACAAGCTTAAGCTGCGAGGGGCTGAATCCACTCAGGCAGAGCGAGACCGGGCCTTCTGTCCTCTCGGCTGTTTTTCTCCATGGATTGAGACTGAGGAACAGTCCTCTTTGTGTAATCCAAGAGTGCAGGAAAACCAAAGGATCCCCCAGAACCTTCCAGGGCCTCCATAGTGACTGGGGATCCTGATGATACCTGCACCTGCCCTTGACTTCCTAAAATTCTCACGCTCTGGGTGATTTAGGACCCTGTTTCTGTTGAGGTGTCCTCAATCGTTGCTTTACTTCAAGGCAGAACCGGCCCTGGAAAGCCTTTCCAGACCCTAGATCAAGGCAAATGGTCCTGAGGCAGTTCAGTAGAGCCCCCCAGATCCTGTTTTTCTGGTAGCCACAGGGCCTGGCTCAGGGCAGCAGCATTCTCCTGGTGTGGTGGAGGCGGCACTAGGGAACAAAGAAAGTAGCTCAGCTGATTGCCGGGACCCTCTTCTGTTTTGACACAGTCTGGATCCAGGTTTCAGCGCAGGGCAGTGTGTGTGACACAGGATGAGCCGGCTGAGTCACTGCCCCGTCCCGTGCCTCCATTTCCCTTCTGCCTGGTCACGATGGTCCCTTCCTGAGTGAAGGTTAAGAAATAAACATTTCGAGCTCCAAGAACAACCGTGCAAGGGGAGAGAGGCCAGTGTCTTCCCAGCCTTCTCTCCGGAGAACCTGGAAGGTTAAAAGCTTAGTTAGGGTAGGGAAGCGGCACGAGTATTCTGGAGAGACTAGGGCACTGACAACCCCACTGCTGCATCCAAGGGCCCTGAGAAGGGTGGTACACGATGGCAGCCTAGTGAGAACAGGGCAGCCTGGCCTCTGCAGCATCACAGTCTTGGTCTGGGTCATAAAGCCATTTAAGCTATCTAGACCTTTGAACAGCTGTGTCTCTGGTCCAGGCCTTTTACCACTGACAGGATCCTTGCCAAACCCAGATCCGAGGAAAAAGCTGAGAAAAAGGACCCCCTCTAACCCTCATTCTAAGGGCCCCTAGTGCTCTAATATCCTGACACATTTTTCTAGAACTATCTATCTGGAGGCAAGTAATAGAATCATTGTGGACAATTTTCCTTACTTATTTTGAAAGTCTGCCTTGTCCAGCATCAAATCGAGAGTCTGCCTCCAGCTGGTAGTTTCTCAAAATGGGGTGCAGAGGAGGCTAATCTCTGGAAGGGGGGGTCTCTCAATCCCAGCCCTCCACCCACCCATTTTGCTTCAGGAAGCAAAATGAAGAACCCATTTATTTTCTCTGCCTGCTCAGTCCTTACATGACCTTATAGGGAGAGGCTGAGAACTTTGCAGAGAGGCCAGGCCTGCCAAAGGAACATGCTAGAGAGGTACCTGGGCACCCCACTGAGTATGCAGACACGGGCCATGAGTCTCCACCTTTTCAGTGCCCAGGTTTAATAATATGCTTTGTAACCAGGTGGTAGTGGTGGCACATGCTTTGTTCCCAATATTTATCTAGGAGGCAGAGGAGGGTGGGTCTCTGAGTTTGAGGCCAGCCTGTTCTACAGAGTGAGTTTCAGGATAGCCAGGACTACACAGAAAAACCCTGTCTTGAAAAACAAACAAACAAACAAACAAACAACAACATGATTTGTACTATTCTCTTTCTTGTCTTAAAATAATATTCATAGACAATTTACTCTGTTTGCCCACCCTTTATTGTTGTTTTTATTTTATGTGTGGGTGTTTTGTCTACATGTTTGTCTGACCACCACTTGTGTGCCTGGCACCTGCAGAGGCCAGAAGAGGCTGTGAGGTCCCCTACAACTAGAGTTACAGATGGTCATGAGCTTCCATGGGAGTGCTGGGAATTGAACTCAGGTCCTCTGGAAAAGCAGTCAGTGCTCTTAACTGTTGAGCCGTCTCTCCAGCTCTCATCCTCCCCTTAAGAATGGTCATCTGTTGGGCTGGTAAGAACATAAACGTTCACTTAGAGAGAGCTGGCGGGATGGCTCAGCTTGTAAAGGTACTAGATGCCAAGCCTGAAGACCTGGGTGTAACCCGCATGACCCACGGGGTGAAGGAAAGAACTGTGGCTCTCACATGTGTGTGCGCGCACATACACACGTGCGCGCGCACACACACACACACACTCTCTCACACACTCACACACACTCACACTCACACACACACACTCTCTTTCTCTCTCTCTCACACACACACACACTTACAGGAGAATGAGTAAACAGGATTCTTGGATCTTCTCTCATACGGTACAGCAACATGAACTAATCTCCGTCATGTGTGGACTGACTGCCCCAGTTTCTTCTGGTCAATTGTTTGGCTGTTTTTGTCTCCTCCTGTACCACAGTCCTGTGGTCTTAGTTTCAGGCTCAGTGATAACACATGGCTTTGCTCTGAGCCCGAGGCATGAGAATATTGTATAGCAGGCCCCCAGATCTTAGTCCAGGACACCATTTTGACCTAACAGTAGATATAGCCTAGCAATAGATTCCAACACCTGTCAAAACAAGAACAAAGACCTAATTTATGATAGTTCATAGTTCTGGGAAAGTCCCTACATGTACTAACCTTTAATGGCTATTCTTGAAAGTCAACTTGGCTACATCTGAATTATCTGGAACCTGAGTGGCTGGATAACATTTGTGAGGGAATTTTTCTTCCTTCCTTCCTGCCTTTCTTTCTTTCTTTCTTTCTTTCTTTCTTTCTTTCTTTCTCTCTCTCTCTCTCTCTCTCTCTCTCTCTCTCTCTCTCTCTCTCCCTCCCTCCCTCCCTCACTTCCCTCCCTCCTTCTTCAGCCTTTCTTCTTCCTTTCTTTTTCTTCTTTTCTTCTTCGGTTTTCTTTCTTTCTTTCTTTCCTTCTTTTCTTTTGAGACAAGGTTTCTCTTTAGCTCTGGCTGTCCTGGAACTTGCTCTTTAGACTTGACTGGCCTCGAACTCAGAGATCTGCCTGCCCCTGCCTCCTAAGTACTGGGATTAAAGACATGCTCCGCCACTGCCACTGCCCGGCTGGGATTTTTTTCTTAATTAAATCATTTGAAGTGGGAAGACCCATTTTTGATCCACATCTTTTGAGGTGGGAAGATTTACCTTTAGTCTGGACTACACCTTCTGCAGGAGGTCGAGCTATATAAAGGACACAGAAAAAGGAATCTTTTTCTCTTTAACTGCTTGCTCTTGCTCTTCCTTCACTGGCATTAGAGAAGTGGTTCTCAACCTTCCTAACGCTGCAACCCTTTGATACAGTTCCTCATGTTGTGGTGACCCCCAACTGAAAAATTATTTCGTTGCTGCTTCATAGCCATAACTTTGCTATTGCTATGAATTATTATGTAAATATCTGATACGCGATCCCAGTGGAGGTTGACATCCACAGATTGAGAACCACTGCATTAGCACCTACGTCTTCAGGATTCAGGTGTCTACTGGAGTCCAGCTGAGACATCCAGCCTCTTGGACTGAACAATTACTGGATTCTTGGATCTTCCATTGGTAGACAGCTATTGGACTACCTGTATCGCAGCCAGTAAGCTGTGATAAGTCCCTTTTAACTATTCTGAAGTGAGTCAACCAGGATATAGTTTTTGTGTATAAAAAGCCAAGATCAGGCTCATGGCTACATTATTTGGCAAGCTCCCTGTTTGCTATGTTCTCTGGGATAGTTGCCTGCCAACAGTTGATCTAGAGGATTGCATATGACTCTATGAACCTTGGAAACAAAATCTCTTGAGTTTCTCGGGGTTTGACAGGGTACACTTGCAATCCCAGCTACTTAGGAAACTGCAGTAAGAGGATTGGAAATTCAGGTTCAGCTGGACAGAAGTGGTGCATGCCTTTAATCCCAGCATGCTGGAGGCAGAGGTAGGCCAATCTCTGTGAGTCTGAGGCCAGCCTGGTCTACACTGCAACTTCCAGGACAGCAGGGCCACACAGAGAAACAAACAAGAAAAGAAAACAAACATAAAAGAAGACTGTCAAGGAGAAGACAGACAATCTTGTGCTTAAAGAGACGTTGACTCTAATTCTAGTCCTAAAATCTCACTTTCTTTTAAAGATTTACTTTTATTTAGTGTGTGTGTGTGTGTGTGTGTGTGTGTGTGTGTGTGTGTGTGTGTATGATTTATGCTGTATGTGTATACAGATGCCCTGACAGGCCAGGAGGGGCCCTAGATCCCCGGGAGCTGAGTTACACATGGAGGTAAGCTGCCTCACATAGGTGTTGAGGACTGAGCTCAGGTCCTCTGGAAGAGCAATAAGTGTTGCTAACACTGAGTCATCTCTCCACCCTTCCCACTCTCCAGTCTCACTTTAAGTTGGGATGATAATATTCATCTCACGGTAGAACGGTAAGGATTCAGAAAGACCACGTGAAGGCTGCTGAAGTAGGGCCTGGTACCTGGGAACTAAAACCCACTTTGCTATCTGCCCATGCAAAAATATTTACTGGGTGCCTACAGAAAGTCAGAAACTGCTCTGGACTTTAGGAGTGGGGCTGAGACCTGGTAGGCAGATAGAAGGTAACCAAGGAAAACGGCATTATCTCAGTAGCTAGGTAATGATGTCACAATGCCACTGCAATTAAATTAGTTAGGCTCAGCAGGTGGTGGTGGGGCACTCCTTTAATCCCAGCACTCTGGAGACAGAGACAGGCAGATCCCTGAGTTTGAGGCCAGTCTGGTCTACAGAGCAAGTTCCAGGACAGCCAGGGCCACACCAAGAACCCTGTCTCAAAAAAAAAACCAAATAACAACAAAGCAACTCAGTTGGGCTCTTCCTGCTGTATGAGAAATAAAGGTTTCCAATTGCTACATAGCACTAAAGATGTGCAAGCCCCAAAGGCTTCATGAAAATCTCACTCACACTATGGATCCTAAGAACACGAGGAAAAAATATCCTAAAGGGATATATGCCACCATGATTGGGAAAAGGAAGGGGAAAAGGGACATTTTACCCTGCAGAAAATGCCACCCACCTTAGCATTCACGAAAGCTTGTGTTGTTCCTCTCCTTTGGATCCGTCCACACTAGTCTCTCCAGAGGGTATACTTCATATTTTGTTTGGTGAAAACTTCTGCTGAAACCATCTATGACTAAATTCCTTCCTTTGAGAAAACAAGAACTACCTGGTAACTGGGCAATCTTTAAAAACAGGCTTTGTCTTCATTGTGCCCATATACCCACCAGGGGGAGGAGAAGTAGACAATAAACAAGGTGGTTGGGTGTGCCGCGAGGAAAAGGTAGCCAGGGTCACAAGGCATTCTTAAAAACGTAGTTAGTGCTGGCATACTTGAATATGATAGCATATGCTTGAAATTCTAGTATAACACTTGGGAAGCTGAGGCAGGTGGATTGTGAGTTCATAGTGAGCCTACATAAATGAACAGTAGCAAGACAACTATGGACAGACAACAGAAGACAAAAATGGGAGAAGTTAGGCCAGAAACGAGGCAATGAATGATGGGTGACACATTGTGAGGATAAGAGGCCTTACATGGTCTTACCTAGGTGGCAGAAATCAGGGATGGCTTCCTTCAAGTTTCCAGAAACAAGACACCTAATCTACTGAAGACAGTCCTTGGCTCACAGTTTGGTTTATCACACCTCAGTTTTATGACGTGAAAGTGATATATAGCCAATGAAACCGTACTTTAAATTTTGACTGTGGGTCTTTTCCTGAGCCAGTGATGTGAAGTCCAGCCCTCTGGGAGTTCTGGGTAGTAGCAGTGAGCCACAGTTGCCAGCCAGCCATGCAGTCACAAAGGGAGACAACTGGTACTCCTCGGTGGTATTGTGTTGCTAAGCTACAATTACTGTAGATGTATAAAACATACTTTCAATTTACATTGATCAGATGTGAGTCAAGGATCATCTGCATATATACCAGATCTAGAGGTAAAATGGTGTAGAGCTGGGTTGGAGGGATGGTTCAGCAGTTCTTACAGAGGACACAAGGTCATTTCCCCACACTGCTGAGGCAGCTCACAAGTGCCTGCGACTCTAGCTCCTGGGGGATCGGATGCCTCTAGCCTCCATGGGCCACACACACACACACCCCACAAACATACATCTTTCAAAACTGCAGTGCCCAGAGTTGTGCACTTAAGGTTGAAGCGATAATATATGCAAAGGGCAGGTTATAGAGAAGCGGGAGGACAGAGAGACTGCAGAGATGAGCAGCAGCTCGAGTCTTACATAGATGCACATATATTAGGGGATTTGGAGCTTATTCAGCAAGTTTTTAAGCAGGAGACCAACATGATTTACAATGATGGCTTTGGAGAAAGGATGAGAGTGGGCTGACTCTGGAGGTAGTACTCTCCTGGGACAGTGAGCACTGGGGAAGGAGAGTGAAACTGTAGTCACTGCAGAGGCCCAGAGTGTAGGCAGCGAGGCGGAGGAATGAACCCAAAGCAGTAGAGAAGGCAGAGTACTAACTGTGCTTGAATATGCTGTGCTCATTCAGGCAGCCCAGATGAGGAAGCCCCAGCAGCTGGAGGTGCATGCCGGGAGCATGAATGGGGTAGGATACCTATCACGGGCACAACGACGGTATGGCATAGAAGTGTTGCTTAGACAAAGCAGATTAAGAAGAGGACCAAAGAATAACTTTGAGGGCTATCTAGGAGTTAGAGCTGTCAGACCAAGTAGGACCTGTGCAAGTGTCAACAGATCCCTGCACAAGTTGTCCAGATTAAGACCAACACTTGTCCGGCCTGGGAAATGAAGAGCGGTCCAAGTCATCGGAGGAATAGTGGAGCATGCCACAGGGTGATGGAGATGTCTGGCTGCTTTCCAGACCGGGTCTTGTAATATAATCAAAGCTAGGCTTGAAGTTTCCAGCGCCCAGCCTCAGCCTCCTACTGGGCTGAAAGGAAGGGCCTGGCTCACAAAGAGGAGTTGTAAAGGGCAGAATCCTTCATCTACAGACTTGTAGAGTGCCTGGGATGCTAGACCAGACCCAGCTTCTGAAACCAAATCATCTACTTCCACCTTTTTGTTGTTAGTTAGCCTAACTAGCCTTTCATTCTAGAAAGGTGAGACCCAGTAACATCTGGGTGGGGATAATTTCTGCCTTCCACCCTCTGATTTCTTCTACAGTCTTCTCTCCTCAACTTTTAACTCCTATCCTTTTCACGTGACTTTATTCTGCTGTCGGCTTTCAGCATTTCCCAGGAAATCTAGGGAAAAACAAAATCCACCAGGAAAGTCTCATGATACTCAGATCCAAGTGCACTGCCTAATGAGAATCCGTGCTCTTTCCTTAAGCAGGGTGGTGAATATACTACCTCTTCCCAGACTGCTTACTTCCGGATGATGGTGTACTCAAGACACTTCTGTTTTTCGATCATTTCATAGATTAAGGGAAATGTAAGAGAACTGTCTGAAATGCAAGCAACATTAAGAGCTTGAACAGGAAGGGCATAGCTAATGAGAGGCTAGGAAATTAGATAATTTCTTTTATAGAATCATCTGATATTGAGGAAACAGGGAATTTACAAAGAAGGGGATACAATGAAATTAACTATGTGGAACCGTCCTTGGAAATCAGTAACCTTTAGACCCAGACCTAACAAGACTGGATAGATGAGTGCATTAGGGCTGACCTCTCTAGAGGCTTATTTATTCATTTTTCTCCACATTTGGGCTGGGGATATAGTTCATAACTTAGTGATACAGCCCTTGTATAGCTGCAGAAAACCCTGGGTTCAATCTCCAGCACTGCAACAGAGTTCTTAAAATCTAGTCTCCTAAGCTTAAGTCAAAGAACCAAAGCTCTCCTGCTTCAGCTCCCTAAATGCTGGAGTTATGGCCAGATGCTAGCAAGCTTATTAGCTTATGGTGGTGGCATCAGATCCATAAAAAACAAAACAAAAAAAACAGGTTGAAAAACAAGTCAAATGAACTCAGGAGGTAGAGGGGGGTAGATCTCTATGAGTTCAAGGCCAGCCCGGTCTAGTGAGTTCTAGGACAGCCTGGGCTACACACAGAGAGACCCTATCTCAAAAATACAAAGCAACAAAAATAACAACAAAGAGAGAAAAGAAAAGAAGAAAAACCAACCAACTAAAGTCTTGTTGATCTGGAGATTTTAATATATTTATTTGAAAACCAAATTCTGTGAAAGAGCACACTAACAGCTGTGTATCTTCTTCTCAACCAAAGACTCAGGACACAGGTTCTTTAGGTCAGCGTAGGCAATGATGCGTGCATCGAGTAGGTCTAGTGTGGGTTCCCTCACAGACATTTCAGTATGCGCCAGGATAGACATCTTCACTGAGCAGGTGAAATCCTGGGAAAAAGAAAGTGGCAGAAGTTGACATTGTTCATTATTCCCGAAGTTTTTTTTTTTTTTAAATTACTATTTGAAATCTAAATCCAGCTCCACTCAGCACCTACAGCCCTGTTACACCAGTTTGTGATGCTCTGCTCTCCAAATTCATAACAATTAAGTATTTCACCCTTTAAAATACACCCAAAAGTTTCTAGCTGTGTACTTCTAAGCCACTGTCTTGAACTATACAACAGGTTGGTCTCAGAGAGGCAGTAGGAAAGGCTGAAATGGCCACTATGAGTCAGTCCTGAGAGATCACAGGACAAGCATGTTAGGCAGTGAAAAGCAGAGCACTTACTACATACCTTCCACTCTCTGAGACAGGATTTTACTTTCTAAATAATGGCAGGGCAGGTCCTGTCATTAATTGCTAATTAATGCATACACTACGCTAGATTAGCAACTTGTACATTTTGTGTGTGTTGCTGAACTCAGGACCTTGTGTATGGTCAATAAATACCCCATCACTGAGCTACAATCGCAGCCCTAAATATATTTTTTATACTACTGTAGCAAATGATAGATGACAGAGCTCCTATTTTCTTTCTCTCTCTCTTTTTTTTTACAAATGTTATTTATTTTGTAGTACGTGGTACCTGTGCGCACAACATGTCTGTGGTAGTCAGAGGATTATATGCAGAAGTCCGTGCTTGCCTCCCACCTTGTGGGTCTTAGGGATTGAATTCAGGCTGTCAGGGATAGTGGCAAGAGCCTTTACCCATGACCATCTCCCTGGCTGACTACTTTCTTTAAAGAGTAAAAGTAATTCCCATTTTTCTGAAAATGTCTGTTATGTTAGTGAAATTAAAGAAATAATTACATATCTTCTGTATGTGTTTTCAAATATGTGATTATAAAAGAAAATGAGAGATTAAATGAGTGACAGTTTCATATAATGCAGGCGGTGCTCTTAACTGCTGAGCCATCTCTCCAGCAACCCCTATCACCTCCGTTTTAAACAGCTGGTGTAATCATCTATCATCTTTCATCAGTCAGAGGTGTTTGTGGTATAGTTTGACCCCAGGGTCTTTATAGCTCTACAGAACATGTGAACGTTGAAGCTCCAGTGCCAGAATCACTGCCAAGAGGACAAGGACAGAGGAAATCCGTAGGAGTATGTGTACACACGCCTTTAATTTCAGCATTCAGGAGGCATAGACAGTAGGATCTTTGTGAGCCTGTCCTGGAACTCACTCTAAACCAGGCTGGCCTTGAACTCACAGAGATCCTCCTGCCTCTGCCTCCCGAGTGCTGGGATTAAAGGTGTGCGCCACCACCACCTGGCTCCTTAAGACTTTTAAGAAGAGTCTACAGACTAGTGGCTCAGGAGTCAGCAGAGCACGACAGCACAAAGTCAAAGAAGAAAGAAAAAGTGCACATGTGAAGATGGGTTGAGAAAGGGGAAATTTTTTTTTTTTTAAAAGATTTATTTATTATATATACAACATTCTGCCTCCATGTATGCCTGCAGGTCAGAAAAGGGCACCTGATCTCATTATAGATGGCTGTGAGTTACTATGTGGTTGCTGGGAATTAAACTCAGGACCTCTGGAAGAGCAGCCAGTGCTCTTAACCTCTGAGCCATCTCTCCAGCCTGAGAAAGGGAAAATTTTAATGCTATCTGGATAAATAAGGAGCAAATAAAAGGAGGAGAAGCGAAACAGCATTATTCTTGCTTTCCTTCAGAAGTGACTGATGAATACTTACCTGATGTGGGATATCTTTCTGTATGTGTTGACTTTATTGGTTGATAAAGCTGTTTCAGCCAAAGGTTTAGCAGAGTAAAGCCAGGCGGGAAACCCGAACAGAGATACAGAGAGGAAGTAGGCAGAGTCATATAGCTGCCAAAGGAGAGGCTGGTGCCTTACTGGTAAGTCACAACCTCGTAGTGATCACAGATTAATAGAAATGGGTTAATTTAAGATGTAAGAGCTAGGTAGAAATATGCATGAACCATTGGTCAAACAGTGTTGGAATTAATATAGTTTCTGTGTGATTATTTGGGTCAGGGTGGCCAGGAAACTAAAGTCCAGTCTCTGTTTACACTTACCCCATCCTTAATCGTCAATATATTCAAATGGTTCTGGGGGCTCTGGTTCTTGCTCCTCCTCTTCAATTTTTGGGCCATGTGCTGCCACAGGTTCCACAAGTTCTTCAATGTCTTCACTGGTGTCTTTCAGAATTATGATGCCTCCAATGGAGAGCTGCACACACACAGAGGAAAACACAGTAAGCTCCACTCATGTTTCACAATGCTCTGCCGTCCAGAGTGGGTGCTTGGTAAGTGGACCCACAACACTTGCTGTGTAAGGTAAAAACAACTCCTCTTCACTGAGGACTGCCAACTTAACTCAATGCACCGTGGGCCACAGGACACTGTTCTATGTGGATGTTGCATTCCAACAGAAGTGCTTCCCTACCCAGTCTGACTGCGGGTAGAACGTTTACTGTCCCAACATCGCATTCTACTACCTTCCTACCCCACGCGAGACAGTAGTTTTTGATCAGCAACTACTCCAGAGTTTGTTTCAAACATGGAAAAAGATAGCCCCAACCTGGAGACTAACCCCACAACCTTGTTTTTATCTTATGTCTGTATGAATGTCTGTACCTCATGTGTGTGATAGCTGAGGAGGCTAGAAGAGGCACTGCATTCTCTGGAGCTGGGGTGACAGGACAGACAGCAGTGAGCTACTATGTGAGTTTGAAGAACAGACCCCAAGTTCTCTGGAAGAGTAACAAGCACCCTTAGACCTTTTATATGAATGTATATTGCAGTTTTTTGTTGTGCTCCTACACACACAGCACAACATATGTTGAGGCTTTAATTGCTGAGTCATCTCCCCAGCCCTGAATTACAGTTTTTGAAGCACTCTTATTTGTGTGATGCAAGAAAATCTGCAAATAGGTTGTTTTTTCCTCCAGCAATTCCAGAATGTCAGAGAAAAGAATAAATATAACAAATATCTGAGTTTTCACTATAATTTGGAAACTACTGTGATGTAAGTAATGAAAAACCAGATGGAAAGACAAAGGAAAGTAGACTGTAGTAGCAATCCTATTAAGCTCTCTCTCAGCCTATTAGCTGATGGTAAATTCAAACACCAAACTAGTCAACCATCCCTGGCATGCTAATCTTATTCTATTTGCTTGCCTGTGTCAAAGGAAATGGAAAGTTGCTCTCTGTAATCAAATCAGTCAACAGTGGCAAGGCACATCTGGAAAAAACATACTTCTACAAAGTACATTACTGGGAAGGAAAGAAGCACAAGGCCATCAGTCAAAGGACTCATATGGGTGAGTATCTCTGCAGTTGAAACTAATTTGATTTTGCTCATTAAGACTCTGCCTTGCTGTGTTCTAAAACTGGTGTGCCTCCAAGAATTTCTAGATCATTTCCCCTCTTAACACATGTACTCACACCAAAGAATCTATAGCTCTCTCTCTTAAGAAGTTTGCTTTTCTTGTAAAGAAGCCATTCTATGAATGGACTATCTGCCTAGATTACCAACAGCCTAAAAACAACAGAGAATATGATCACTGTCCTCATCCTCCATAGCCTAAACATTTATGTAAATTCCTAGTTGAGCAAATGGAGATGAACCTCCAAGCAGAATAAAATATCCATTTAAAAAAGAACTTCCAAGATTCTAGAAACCTCTAGCTCTGGGTTCTAACTTCTCATCAGTATGTTCATCAGAACTAAATGATCTCACTCACATTCTGCAATACAACCCACATATCTAAAGAGATATTTATGCTGCATTTTAGAATGATTAATACTTCTTGAGCTGGAGAAAAAAATTCCTTCGCTATTCTGCTGACTAAAACGCTATTAAGCACCTAAGATGGCGAATTCTTGATGAAGCAGAGTAGGGACATTATCATAATACTTTTTTTTTTGAGGTGGAAATTGAGACAGAGTCTCAGTATATAGTCAAGGTTGTCCTGGAGCTCAGACTCGAACTCACAGAATCCACCTGCCTCAGTATTCCAAGTGCTGGGGTTAGAGGAATGAAACACCAATCTTCAGAGTTTCTTTCCAATGCACCATCTGAGAAACATGTTGATGACCTTGTCATTCAGAGTTTGGAATGGGTTAAAGGGAAATTTCTTTATTTAATGTACATATGAAGAAGTGATCTTTATTAAGATGAGAAATAATTCACACAATATAAAGAAATGTAAACATTCCTTTAATGTATAAAACTTAATACATTCACAAATGTGTGTAGTTACCTCTAATAAACTTGTGAGCACTTGCATCAACCTGAAGAAATCCACCTGGGAGTGACCTGGAAATGCCCTCCCTCACTCTATCACTAGAGTAGAGGTAATTACTGCACTAATTTTACAGGTGAAGAAAATGAAATACAAAGGAATTACTAAGTCACATCACTAAACAAAAGGGACAGGATACAAACCCAGCCATGTTCACCTTCAGCTTGAAACAACCACACAACAATGTACATTTCTTATCTTTGTCTCTGTAAGCTGAAAATCTAGTCAGGAATCCTTGGCTCATATCCGAAACAAGAGTTGTTTTAAATTTATCATTGGATTGGTTAAAAATAAATTTACTCCCATATGATGATTCAGAAATCTCATCTATAATATTTCAAACCACAGACTCAATTATATGGATATCTTGTATGGGTTGGTCTACTGGTAAGTCTTTCTAGATTTAAGAAATCTGGGTCGGGGTAGCATTATAGGTTCATGTCTTTATCTTAGCACTGAAGAGCCCTATCCAGGAGGACTGCCCATTGGTTCAAGGCCAGTCTAGGCTGCAAAGCAAGTTCTAGGCCAGAGACAGTATACAGTAAGACCTTGTTTCAAAAATAAAATTTCTGATAAGCATTTTATTATGGTTTGAATGTGTAATGTCCCCCCACAGACTTATGTGTTTAAACACTTGGTGCCCAAATGTTGGTATTGTTTTGGGAGCTTATGATCCTTTGGAATGTAGGGCACAGCTGGCAGACATAAGGGCAAGCCTTGGGAGTCATATCCTGGGCCTGTGTCCTGACTCCACTTCCTAGTCTTCTGAGATGTGAGGAGCCCTGGCCACTCACTCCTGCTGCAACAAACTTCATAATGGACTATACCCTCTCAAATCCCAAGTCAAAATAAAGCCTCCCTTGAGTTCTGCAAGTGAGTCTGTCACAATAACGAGAAGGTAACCAATATACACTTGTTCCTAATAAGAAACATTCTGGCTTGGGATGAATTGACTATAACAAAGATTCTCTTTTTAAATTCTAAAATTCAATATGTTTATGACAACAGTGTGATTATGATGGTGATCACTTACTTGGCAGGGCCAGGTTTTGTTCCTAGTTTCCCAATGCCTACAAATATTTTTTTTTTCCTTTCTGGTTTCTTGAGACAGGGTTTCTCTGTTGGCTGTTCTAGAACTTGCTTTGTAGACCAGGCTGGCCTCTGCCTCCCAAGTGCTGGGATTAAAGGCGTTTGTGTCACCACATGGGGCTGCATATTAAAGTTTTTGATCTGTGACTATTAGTTAAGAAGATAATTTCTATTTTACAAATGGAGGGAACAGAAACATTTAGCACTTACAAAGCCTATGATTAGAATATTAAAATCCAGCCCGGTGTGTCTGTCTCTGTAGTTATGTGCCTAAATCTGTGACACAAGAGGGAAAACAGTTATCAAGAATTACTAGAGTGCACATCCCAGCACTGGGGAGGCAGAAGCAGAGGGATCTCTGTGTGTTCAAAGCAAGGCTGATCTATAAAGTGAGTTCCAGGACAGCCAGGGCTGTTACACAGAGAATCCCCTCCTCCTCCCCCTCCTCAAAAAACAAAACAAAACAAAACAAAACAAAACAAAACAAAACAAAAAAAAAAACTAGAGAAAAGAAAAGTTCTGCAAAAATCTATACGAAGCTGAGCTGAGGGGCATATTCTTGTTTTTGTCAGGTACATTCTTTCTTTTAAAGACACTAGTGGCCTTGCTCTAAAATACTTTGGGGATTTATCAGTCTTACCTAGTCCTACAGATTAATACTGCCCCAGCAAATACAGCTAAGAGCCATTGGTAACTTACTGGTTTGAAAGGCTGGTATCTGCAGGTCTCTGTCATTGTTAACACCTTTAGCTGGGCAGGCATAACTCGTGCTGGATTATCCAACAGCTGAAAGTTTGGTTCAGGTTCTTTTTTCTTTTCTTTCTCTTCCTTCTTTTCTGCTTCATCCTAGGATGGGAGAAAGGCAATCAACAAAGGAGCACTTTTGGCCCATATCACTTGAGTCTGTCAGCTAAGTTTGTAGAGCACTGTCAGCTACAAGGCAGTGGCAGATACACAGTACAACTAAACTGACAGCAGACTCCACCTAGCAGTGGGAACGGTATAACTTGTTTACCACCAGAGATCAGGAGAGGATCATCCACTGTCTTTTCGAAAGTCTTTCTTTTTCATTGAGTCACTGTCTACCCAAAACTTTGTTCTTCAAAGCCGACTTTTAGCTGTGACTTCCTCTCTGAACTCACTCCTGTTTTGTACTCATCAGTCCTTCCCACAAATGGACTCTGTTATGGCTGGACTGTGAAATGTCCTCTGTAAGCTCATGGATGTGAACACTTGGGAACTTTCTGGACACGGGGTCTCACTGGATTAAGGGATGGGCCTAAGAGACACAGAGTGGCTGTGCTGCCAGCCTTAACTCTCTGCTTCCTGATTAAGATATAAGCAAGCCATGCTGTGCACTCACACGGTCAAAGATGAAGCCCCAGCCACCATGCTTCCTGTCCCGACAGACTATCCCTCAAAACCATGAGCCCAAACTCTTTCCTCTCTAAAGTCACTTACAGTTAGCTACTGTCACAGCAACAAGAAAAGCAAGCTAACACAGACATGGTTTTCTAGGGTTTCTTTTAAAGATAGCGATATGATTCTGTATGCTGAAAGCAGGACAAATAATTGGAAAAGCTAAGCACAAAGTACAACAGTGTTTAAGGAATCTGGCCACAACAGGATTAACATATGACCACTGAGTTACACTTACCACTTCCATCTTCTCCTCCTCTTTTTTTTCTTTTTCTTTTTCTTTTTTTTTAGCTTTGGCAGTAATCGACAACACAGCAGTAGAAACCTAGAAACAGTCAAAATGGGAACGGTTATAATCTCTCACCTACATACTAAGAAACAGCCCAAAGAAAACAGTCCTAGAGTGTCCATTTCCTGTCAGTAACCATAAACAACAAAACCACTGGAGAGTAAATGGGAAAGCAAGCAGGACATTAAGGCACATCATTTGCTGCTACTGGGGCTGAGTCCAAAACAACCACTCCCTCCCTTTCTGATCCTCCGTGGGTGTGAATCTGCTATCATCTAATCTACTTCTGAGACACACACTTAAGTGCTATGTTCTTGTTGGCTTTATGGGGAAAGCACTAGGAAATTCTTGGCCATAGAGATGTTCTCATAACTAGATACCTGAAATGGTAATACACAATAGTTAGCTAGGAGAGGCCTTTCTTGATGAATCTCACTTGAAATCAAAGGGGAAACAAGACTTTGAAAATGGAGTAATAAAGGTGTTGTGAAAGGCTATTCATCATCTGCTACCTTGAATTTGGTCAGTTGTAAAATTAACTCTACTTATACACAAAACTTAAAGCAAAATCAACAGATAGTTAATGTGAAACATTATCTTAAAATAAAGTTCAATTTTCCACACATAAGCATCATGAAAAGGTTGCTTGTTTTATTGAGTATAACACCATAGCCAGTGCAGCTCTGTAAATCCATTATTCCTTATATATCAACGAATATGCTCAAAACCATTGGTGAAGTTAGTTTTCTTCTTCCTCCTCCTCCTTTTTTTTTTTTTTTGTTTTGTTTTTCGAGACAGGGTTTCCCTGTAGTTTCTTCATTTTCAAAAGGCAAATTAGGTAATATGCATGACAATAAATATCAGGGCGGGAGAGACGGATCAGCGGTTAAGAGCGCTGACTGCTCTTCCAGAAGACATTGTTTCAATTCCCACACCCACAAGGCAGCTCACAACTGTCTACAACCCCAGTTCATGGGGACCTGACACCCATGACAAAACAACAACGCATATAAAAAAAAATAACTTGAGTTACTACCCCCACCCCCACCCCCAGGTTTATCTGTATAACAGCCCTGACTATCCTGGAACTCAATTTGTAGACCAGGCTGGCCTTGAACTCACAGAGATCTGCCTGTCTCTGCCTCCTGAGCGTTGAGATTAAATGTGTGTGCCACTATCACCCAGCAGCATGAGTTACTTTTGACCACACAATTCCTACCTGCTATTCTAAGTGACAGACACACTTGAACAAGAACACAAAAAAATATGTACACAAACACTTTTATTGTAGTCTCATTTGTAGTGTATCAAATAAAAATGTACATCAGATAAAAGAATATAAATAAAGATATACAGGTTCATTAGATATAAGAAATAATAAAACTCTCTATTATTAGATATAATTATAATATTATATATTATTAGATATAATAGATATTAGGTACCAACAGAACAGAACAAATTCTTGCATCATGGGGCTGGATACCCAAAGAGAAAAAAACCTTTACATGTAAGTCTAATGTTAGCTATCACTACAAGTTTGCTTTTAAAAACCAAACAAGGTTGGGGCTAAGAGATGGCTCAGCAGCTAAGGGCACATACTGCTCTTCCAAGAACCTGAGTACGGTTCCCAAAAGCGCCGTCAGGCAGCTGATCTCATTTCTCTAGCTCCATGGGCGCCCACACTCAGATGAATATCCTCCCCACACATAATTAAAGTAGTGCAGCATGATGTACAAGGCCTTAATCTTTGTACCTGGAGGCAATCAGGTGGACTCTGTGAGTCTGAGGTCAGTATGATATACTACCAAGTTCCAGGTTAGTCAGGACCCATAGTGAGACCCTACTCAAACCAACCAACCAGACTTAAAAACTCTATCACTTGAGGGGAGGGAGAGGGAACTGGGATTAGTATGTAAAATACGATTGTTTAAAAAACTCAAACAAAATCAAATAAAAACAAACAAAAAGCCAAAACTGTATCACTTAAACAGCCAGTAGCTTCTCTAATAAGAACAAATGTTACTTAATAAATCAAATAACGTACCTTTTCCTTTTCTTTTTCTTTTGGTACTTCCAGAGGGGCAGGATATGCAAATGTGGATGGTTTACAATTTGATTTATATTGAACTTTCGGCATCTGAAGAAATAAAATACTCTTTTGTTCTCTCCATGGAAATAGTATCAAGACTTATGCACTGTTTTTAACAAGCATACGGACACAAAGGGAGATGGAAAGTTTCCATGCAAGTTAAATGTTCAACAACAGTGCTGGTTCCATCTCAGCGTTCTATGAAAAGCGCTGTGAATTAATTTTGGTACACAGTTCCCTACAGATCTTAAAGCTTGCCACTGACCAAGCATCATTTTCTTTCCTGTTTTCTCACAAACCACCCAGTGTTAGTGGCTGAGCCCTACTCACACTGTGAGCATGGGACAACCGTTACCTACTTAGTGAACCCCCATGATGACTCCTTTTACCATACTAACAAACTTACTAGTCTGTCCACATAATTATGCCATTATTAGTTTGTATTAGTTTCCATATCACATAATCATGCTTTCTAACATGGGCCTAATGGAAAACTAGCTTCATATTACTTATGGAACAAACCTGCTCTCTAGCCTGCATCTTTCTTTACTTACTTAATTTGCATTCATGAAAAAAATGGTAATAAGCACCACATTTGCTGAGACAGGAACTTATCTTGTTTACTTCACTTTTATTGTGAAGAATGAAAACAGTATAAAATTGTTTGGCAGATTGCAAGTCTCCAAAGATTACAGAGGAGGTTTAAAGACAATGTCAAATATTAGGGATTAGGAAAACAAAATACTGTTGTTTTGAGAGATAAAGATGCTGAATATTTGCAACTGTGAGCAGTTTTAATATTGAAATACTTAATAAAGAATAACTAGTTGTACAGCTATAATGAAATATTAATATAAGGAATTTTTAATTAACAAAAATTTGAGTTTACAAAATTTTCCATTCTGAAAATTTAACAAAACATCTTAACATTAGTAATGACAAAAATGTAAGAGGTCAGAAGCTTTTGACCCTTAAAGAACAAGATGAATCACCAGGTCACAAGACTAAGAAACACACAATCACAAACCCCATTAAAAATGTGATTAAAACTTGTGATAACAGGGCATGTAGTCCCTAAAGCTTTTAACCTTTGTGATCAGTTCTGTTCTGCCAGACTCCCTGATTACTCATTGTCAATCTTCTTTTCTGCCACTACTGAAGGGATAGAAGTAGGCAAGGTCTTTGTGCTCACAGAAAAGCACTAGGGGGACTAGTCATGTTAAACATGCAGGGTTGTCTCTTCAAAGAGAGAGATGTCTAATCTGTTTTCTATCCAGAAGTCTGGAAACAGTCTGAAAACCTCTGCGCTACCTGTGTGGCTAGAGACACACAGGATCCTCCCCCAGACCCTTATCATGATGTTATTTCTTCTTTTCAATCTATAGACTGCGTCTTTATGAAAGATACATACTTCACTAAGAGTTATGACATAGTCATAGCTTTGTTGTACACATGAGACCGAGTTAATTATTGACAGGAAAATTTTCATCAAACTATGCTATGCTTAAATATGCCTAAAATAAACAACTCAGGGTTAGACTCTCAAAGTTTGAACCAACACTGGCTACTGAATTGTAGTGAACCTCTTGATGCCTTTGGATTAAAGTGGTCAAGCATGGTGGCATAGGCTTGGAATCCCAGTGCTCTGAAGGTCAAGGCAGAGGGATCTTGAGTTGAAAGATCACCGAGCTACACAGAATGACTTTATCCACCCCTAAAACCAAAAATACTAGCCAGGAATGGTAGCATATGCCTTTAATTCAGGTATTCTAGAGAGAAAGGCAGGTAGTTAGTTCTCTGAGTTGAAGGCCAGCTTGGTTTGCATAATGAATTCCAGGCCAGTCAGGGCTACAAAGTAAGACCCTATTGCAAAACAAAAACCAAACCAAAACACCCAAAATAACTTATAAAATCTCTTCATATTTTTGTATTAAGTACCCCACCCCATCATTTCCTGTCAAAAGATGTGTCCATGGGGGCTGGAGGGATGGCTCAGAGGTTAAGAACACTGGCTGTTTTCCCAGACATCCTGAGTTCAATTCCCAACAACCAATTGGTGGCTCACAACTATCTACAGTGGGGTCTGATGCCCTCTTCTGGCATAAAGGTGTACATGCAGATAGAGCACTCATGTACATAAAAATAAATAATAAATATTAAAAAAAAAGATGTGTTCAGCTAGTAAACGTTTCCTTTCAAAACTTCTACAGACACACTCTACTCTGTAAGGGCTAAGGACTAACTTTGTAAGGGCTAAGGACTAACTTGAGTTCAGTCTGACTGAATGAAAATATGCTACCTGCAACGGTCATCTTTCAAGTCACAGGAATCTATGAACGTGGGCTGCTATGACAAGGCTATCCCACAAAGCTCAGAACTCACAGACATACCTTTAAGTCCTTGTTAAGGCCAATGACACAGGTAGGGGTATAAGCCAACGACAAGAAGTGTGAAAGGGGAAACCAGAACCAGAACTGGGTGAAGACAAGGACGCCAACCACAGAAGGCATATGAGTGTGCCCAGTCCGGGACTGTAAGGAGATTGTGACATTATGACCACCTGCAGAAAAAGAGAAAAACTTTTAGCAAAGCAACCCATTAAGATGAAAATAAGCATTTCTAGGTACTGTACTAGTGAATCAGCTGGCTTTTGTTTTTCTTTGAGACAGGGTCTCAATATTTAGCCCTGGCTGTCCTGGAACTCATCATGTTCTGGAACCAGGCAGGCAAGCCTTGAATTCACAGAAATCCAACTGCCTCTGCAACCTGAGTGCTGGGATTAAAGGTGTTTACCGAAGCACTTAATGTTTATTTTATGTGCATGAGTGTTTTGTTTACATGTATGTATATGTACTATGTGGGTGTCTGATGCCCACAGAGGCAGAAGAGGGTGCTGAATCCTTGAAACTCAAGCTATAGGTGGTTGTGACCCACCTGATGTGGGTGCTGGGAACTAACTGAACTTGGGTCTTCTTCAAGAGCAGAAAGTGCACTTAACCACTGAGCCATCTCTCCAGTTCCACAAAAGGAAAATTATAACATTTAATTCTTGATTCAACACATTTTCTGAGGAAGAGTATGATAAAGAATGAAATAAGCTGATTCTGATCATGAGTTTATACTGTGAGAGCGTGAATGGATTGAACTCCAACCTGTTATGTCTTTTGCTACACCTCTAGACTACCCTTTGGGGAGCATAGAGAAATACAGCTTGAAAGCCAGTGAATTAAAGTGAAGAGCCAATTCATCAGGTAAAGAATTGGATTTTTCTGTCTCGAAAAACCAAAAAGAATTGGATTTTTGCAGGATGTAGTGGCACATGACTATCTATGATTCCAGTGCTTGGGAGGCTGAGATAGGAAATTTGGTTTGAATTTGAGGGTAGCCTGGATTACACAGTGAACTCTCCCTACTCCTCCCACAAAAGAAGCCCCAGCTGAAAGTCAGTGAACACTTTACCAAGTGAATAGAACTGTTCTAACTTCTCTCCAGTATTTCTAAAATGCTACCAACACTACAAGGTAGGCCTTACGAAACAAGAAAGAGGAACAAAGAGAGAAAATAACTTGAGCGTATATAGTTGTTATATACAAGGATTAGGACTTGCTGAGCATTTGTGTCAGCTACTTGTAAGAGGCTGATGCAAGAGGATAGCAAGTTCAAGGCCAACCAGGGCAACTTATAGACTCTGCCTCAGAATAAAACCTAAAAAGCGTGTTATGTAGTTACTCAGTAGTAGAATTACATTCCACATTTGATGTTCTAGGTTCAGTCTTTAGCAGGGAGGCAAGACGAAACAGTGTGCATGTGAGTGCAATGGAACGATTACTATTCAAATGTTATGTTTGTGCTTGAATAAATTAAAATTATCTCTGGAAATTATATACTCCTCAAGTTCTACCCAGGAATTATTTGCTTCAGACTCAATTTCCATGATGTCATACAGAACATTAGATTAACTGTTTCATTAGATTTATATAATACATCTGGAAGACCTAAGAACATTTACCTGCATCCAGTATGCCTTGGGCCAGAATAGCGCCAAATTTGGCCATGACATCATCATGCTTGTCATTGATGACTTTGGAATACAGCTGCCTGAACTGATTAACCTGAAGAAACAAGAAAAATATTATGGTCTGTTCATTTGTTGTGCTATTAAAAAGCACCCAGTAAACTGAGCTAATGATACTGAGACTCAGTTCTCATTTCAAGACATTCAGAAGAGGGTGATGGACCAGATGTGAAGGCTAAACATTGAGATCAGCGTTCTGACTTCCTAGTGTGGGAGCACTGGCTACTCTCAGTCCTCATTCCACAGAGGGCGATTCAGACTCAAGGGAGTGCTGACTAAGACTTCACTCTGCACCAGCCAGCAGGCCCACAGTCCTCACAAACACTATGCTGCTTACTGTCAACTGAGCAGATCTCCTAACAGGCATGGCCCTTCAGTTCTACCTTAAGCAAATGACCTTTCACTCAGAGTGTGAGTGTATACAAACATTAGAGATGTGCATTCTGAATACACACCAGTTTCTGAAGACTTGTCAGAATCAGTACTCTTATGATCCAACTCAGGATGAGATCCCCAGTAATTCTGTATGCTTCAGTGTTTTCCTGAAATTACTATACAGTACTTCCACATAAAAGTGCTTACAAAATATTCTTAATGAATACACTGATTTTTTAAAACTGTCTGGGTAGAGATAGGGCACTATCTTATGCTTCTTCCATGTCTTACACTTCCTTGTTTTCCCAACAGTGCTTTCAAATGGTAGGCACTCAGGAAGAAGTCTGCTTGTTCAAGAAGCACATGATCATGGAGCTCCCCAAATCTGCCAAAAGCAGAAAACACCAGATTTGAGTTTCCTACTATAATGAGCTTTGTACATATTCTTTCAGAATTTCTTCTCTGTATTGCTCTAAAGGCTTCAGTGTGACACTATGGCTGAGTAACAGAATCAGGTAGCCCTGGCATAAGATTCTCTCTGCTCTTAGAAGCCATTTTGGTAAATTACTAGTCTGTCTGTCTGTTCTGTGTCCATTTTCTTTTCAAATGGGTCTTTTTGTAAGGTGGCGCAGGTCTCGAACTCCTGAGTGCAAATGATCCTTTTGCTGAAGTCTCCTTAGTGGCTGGGACCACAGGTAAGCATCACTATATCTGACCATTCACCAGCTTTTCTGTGCCTTAGTGTTCCCCTCCGAGAATTATAGTATCTACCTCATCCCCTAAAGACATGTTCTAAAAACTACCGGAAGCAACATGTGGTCATGTAAATATGAGGCATTTCATACTTCAGTATAAATGTCTTATGGAGGCAGAATCTTATGACCCTCTGTACTACCATCGGCTCTGCCACCTAAACACTGCTAACAAAATAACACTCCTTAAAGATGGCTTTCAGTTTTATTCACAAGCAGCAATAAACTGTACTACGGGAATAAAATGCACATAATCACTACTAAGTCATGTACTTCCAGCCTTACTTTTTTAAAAACTATAAAATCCAGCGTGATTAAATCATCACTGAACTCACAACCAGTTTGATGTTTTTACTCTGGCTCAACAGGCCAAATTCCTTTGATTCTGAACTTATTTTAGATGAATATTTACATTACCTTATATAGGATGGAAATTTTATGTGGTAAAGGTTAAAAAATATTTTATGAACTTGTAAAAATAAATACGAGACAAAGCAATGTATGTACATTACAAAGGAGAATTTAATACAATCTTACCATATCATGGTTTTCTAATTTAACTTCACTGTTCAGAATATGTTGGCGCCATGGCCAGGAAAAAGAGTCACAAACTTATAACCCTGTAACCTGAGAGCGGAAGCCAGCCTAAACTATACAAGGAGCCATCTGTCTCAAAAAACAGTAAAACAAAAAGAATGGTAACACCACTCCCCCTCAAGTAGAACTTGTGGAAAATATTAACTTAAAATTTAGGTTATTCTGTGATCCACATGTTCTACTATGTACAGATTTTTAAATTCATACATTTTAAAAAAATTCATCATGTTTTACACTGTACTTTATACCTTATACTATTAGAAAAATCAGAAAGGAACAAAATTCTTTAGAGCTATTTCTTCTGCAGAGCATACTCCCTTCCCTCCTTCATTCTGGCTACAGAAATTATCTCTGTGCTGGGTGGTGGTGGTGCACGCCTTTAATCCCAGGAGAGGAAGGCGGATCCCTGTGAGTTCAAGGCCAGCCTGATCTACAAGAGCTAGTTCCAGGACAGGCTTGATAGCTACGGAAAAACCCTGTCTGGGGAAAAAAAAGAAAAAGAAATTATCCCCGCATATCAGGAACCAGTTTGGAAGTTTTAATAATTTTCTTTGACATCTGTGTTTAGAACTTCAACTACACAACTGCAATTCCTTCCATGAGATCCTTGAGGCCAGATGTATGTGGAACTTAGGCTTAAAAAAACAAAATGAGGGCTGGAGAGGGCTCTGCAGTGAAGAGCAGTAGCTGCTCTTGCAGAGGGCCTGGGTTCAGTTCTGGAAGGGGAAATGACAATTTTTGATCAAGGGAAAAGGATTAAAATTCTTTGGACTCATTTCTGATGAATCATGATAGCCAACAAAAACCTAATTATCTAACAAAACTGTAATTTCATTTTAGAAGTAAGGAGTTTAACAAGTTTGGCTCAATAGGACCCTTCTTCTTCTTCTTCTTTTCTTCTTCTTCTTCTTCTTCTTCTTCTCCTTCTCCTTCTCCTTCTCCTTCTCCTTCTCCTTCTTCTTCTTTTTAATTGAGCAGGGTGTGGTGATGCACATCTTTATTTTTTTTTTTAAGATTTATTTATTTAGCCGGGCGGTGGTGGCGCACGCCTTTAATCCCAGCACTCGGGAGGCAGAGGCAGGCGGATCTCTGTGAGTTCGAGACCAGCCTGGTCTACAAGAGCTAGTTCCAGGACAGGCTCCAAAGCCACAGAGAAACCCTGTCTCAAAAAACCAAAAGATTTATTTATTTATTATGTACACAGAATTCAGCCTCCATGTATGCCCGCATGCCAGAAGAGGGCACCAGATCTCATTACAGATGGGTTGTGAGCCACCATGTGGTTGCTGGGAGTTGAACTCAGGACCTCTGGAAGAGCACAGTGCTCTTAACCTCTGAGCCATCTCTCCAGCCCCAGGACCCTACTTCTAAAACAGGTAGTTGCTAATGGGGGGACAACATGTACTTGTCAGTGGTTGGAGAAGATTCTTTGCACCAGACATAGGCTAAATGATATAAGGCAAAGAAGAGCACTAGATTTCATTATTATTAGTTCTAAATTTGCTTTATTATTTATTGATATGTCTGTGTATATCCTCAGAGGCCAGAACAGAGCACTGGATATGCTGGAGCTGGGTCACGGCAGCTAGTAAGTTGCCTGATGCGGATGCTGGGAATTGAACTTGGATCCTCTACTAGAATAGCAAAGACTAATTTTAATGAATGAGCCATCACCTCCCTAGCCCTAAGAGTTTATTTTTATATTGTAATTTTTCATCTTTTTATATACCACATTACTATATAAATGTTCAAATAAACTGCTAATGGTGGATTCCATTTAACAAGACAAACAATAGATGATTCATGAAGAAGGGAGTTAGGTTTTGGAGAGAAAGTAGCTCAAGAACCCATTAAAAGGTTAAGTGTACACTTAAAAATTTCTAAATTATGTCTGTAGTAATACAGAAGTGTGCCTATGATACCGGGTTTATGTTTGTGGGTGTGAACAAGAGAGAAACTGATATAAAGACATACTGGAATTACTTAAACCAAGAGCACAATGTGCGGGCTAAGTGTTAGAACTATGATATAATATTACACAAACACTGCAGATTTCCATTATGAATCTTTTTAAAAAGATTTATTTATTTATTATGTATACAATATCCTCAGTATTCTGTCTGCAGGCAGAAGAGGGCACCAGATCTCATTACAGATGGTTGTGAGCCACTATGTGGTTGGTGGGAATTAAACGCAGGACCTTTGGAAGAGCAGCCAGTGCTCTTAACCACTGAGCTATTTCTCCAGCCCCTCCATTATGAATCTTACAAAATATCCAAGGTCATTTTACTTCGCATTTCTTTGAGGAAGGAGTGCAATTATTCTTTTTTTTTAATCATTTTTATGTATATGGATGTTTTGCATGCATACAGATCTCTGCACAATGTGTGTGCCTGGTGCCCAAAGAAGCCCGATGAGAGTATTAGATCTGCTGGGACTGGAGTGGTTGAGTGTATGGGTGCTGGGAATTGAACCTGGGCCCATTGGAAGAGCAACCAGTGCTCTTAACTACAGAGCAATTTCTCCAGTCCCAGGATATAATTCTAAATTTCCTGATGTTTGCGTTTGAGATGTTTCCATTAATTTCATGTACTGATTTGAAAATGTAGAATTATGGGGATTTGAGAATTTTGTTCTCTTTAAAAACATAGACATTATCAGACATAGTTTGGCTTTTGTAGTCAGTATGCAAACATTTACATTTGATTCCCGATTTATATTAATTGCAGAGCTAGCAGCTATAGGTACATTTAAATTTTTATTTTTATTAAATAGCATTTGCTTATGTGTCTGGGTACATGAGTGTCACAATGCACATGTGGAAATCACAGGACAACCTGTAGGGGTCAGCTTTCCCCTCTACTATATAGGATCCAGGGACAGAACTCAGGCTTGCCAGCAGCTGCTTTTATCCACTGAGCCATCTCGCCAGTACTACTTAAACATTCTTAATTAGTATTCATTATTCTGATACAGCCTCAAGATAGCAGAGTACTTTATTTGTTCATACCAGTTAAGACTCCATTCAAGTTCATAACTTACAATTATTTTTTAAAAAAAGATCAATTACTTAAACTGCTGTACCCTGACTGTTTTTCTAAATGTGACAATTCTTAGAGTCAATTTAAAAATGAAAAACCTATTCTACTTCAAAAGGATGTTCATTCCTTTTTCCTTCCTTCCTTTCTTTTTTTTTTTTTTTGAGATAGGTTCTCATGTAGCCCAGGACAGCTTCAGACTTACTGATGTAGGCTGGCCTTGAGCTCCAGTTTCATTTGAACTAAGTAACTTCTTTATTTTGTGTGTACGGCATATGCATGGAGGTCAGAGAAGAGGGCCACCCTCTCACTCCCTGCCTTGTTCCCTTCAAACAGGTCTCCCACTGAACCTGGAGCTAGGCTGGCAACTGTAATCCCCAGAGACCCTTTTGTTTCTGTTCCTCACAGTGCTGGAGTTACAGGTGCATTTGTGGCCATGCGTGACGTTTACATGGTGCTGGGGTACAAACTCAGGTCTTCATTATTATGTAGCAAACATTCTTACCTGATTAGCCATCTCCCCAGCTACCATACCTGGTTTAATTACTCAAATTCTATAGCCAGGATATGAAGATGGCTAAACTTTTGTCTAGCTGACAATAGAAGCAGTGTGAAAGCAATATGTGAGGTCTGAGTGGATAAATATTTATATATGACTATTTGAGGAGGTACATTCTTTAATGACATTGCTCAGTTGGAAAACCTCCAAAGGCTCAGTGCAGCATCAACTGCAGAAATAAAAGCTACTCATATGATAGCTGCTATATTTAAAGCATAAAGAAATGTAGTCTGTGTTTGCAAAGATGTTTATGTTCTAGAAGACACAGCATATTAAGCAGTTCTTGGAAAAACAAGATGAGAGAGGTCAGAGTCTACGTGCAATAATACAGCTTTCAGAAATGCTAAAAATGATTTTTAGAGAAGCACTGGGTAGTGAGACAAAATGACAGTGACTGCTTAGAAACTAAGGTTTGTCAGACCAAGCTGTGAAGAGGCAGGACACTGCAGAGTCTAGCAAGTACACCCCTCTTTCCTGACTCTCCTCTGCTTAAAATAAAGATGTTCCATGCCTAGCCTCCATGCTGAGGCTGAAGAGAGGCCAATGGCTTCACCCCTTTCCTCTCCTTCTTCCCCTTTCTCTCCTATTTTCTTTTTTAAGGACACTGACTATGTTGTCCAGGTCAGGATTAAATTTGTGACACCCCTGCTTTAGCCTCTTAGGTGCTGCAACTGTCTGTAGTTGTTACCACACTTGGCATCAACATTTTTTTTTCTGCTAGTAATGTTTTGTTTTTAACTGCATCTCAGATATACATAACATTTCAAATCTGCTAAATGCTCTAAATGATTATTATGGGCACGGGCTAAGTATCTTTCTTTCTTACTTACTAACTAACTACTGGAGATTAAGTCAACACATATAACTTTACCACTGAGCCCCACCTGTCCCTGCCTCATCTGTTTTAATACTGGGTTGGTGTTTTACTAAATTGTCTAGGCTGGTCTTGAAATCTCCTGTAGCCAAGGCAGTGCTGTCCTGAGAAGCTATGATTACAGGTAGGTATCACTTGTACACAATCAGTGGCTTACATTTCTACTGAACACATCAAGCAAGATAATTTCAGAATATACAAATAATGCATATACACTTTCTGTTCTCAAGAGAATGAGATGTTTTGGCTGTGTTCAGAAGCACTGTACAGTAAAGACTAATATGAGGTATAAGAGACTGTCATGAGGGAAGTTTTAAATAAATGCCTTAAAATCTGTTATGGTTAATCCAGAGGAGGTGCAGCCTATGAGGGCCACCTCCTTGAGGAAAGTTGGGCTGTCTTTTTCTCTCAGCACAGATCCAGAGAAAGAGGATTCAGAGGGACCACTTGGAGGACTCATGATTAGAAGTCACTATGCACTGAATCTGACATCTAAAAGTGACAGGTATTGGTCATTAGCTGAGACACTATCACCAAGAACTACTTTAAAAACTTCCTGAGCAACTGACACCCTTCCCAGGATTGCCTAGGAGGGTAAGAATGTAGTTGCATTCTTTTAAGACCGATGTTAGCTATACACATAACATGAAGTGGGATTTTTCACTGTCTTAGAAGGCTGGAGCAGAAAAGTTTGAATTTGCACTCCCTAACAGGGTACTTCAGTCCTGTTGTATCTATTTAAAAACAAAGAGGCAAAAACAAAATACCAAAACAAATAAAAAGCACACTTTATCATTTTACTCCATGAGTTATAATTTCTTAAGCATGTTATATACTTAACAAAGTCACCTAAGTTTATAAAACACACACCAAGTAAAATTATATAATTACAACACTCTAGTCTGTTGCCCTTAAATGTGCTTTTTCTTACTGTCAGTGACTAAGATAAATAAATGACAAAAGCAAAGCCCAAACTACCTCCCTTCTAGGGCTTCCTTGCTCACCTTTGGACAAGTAATTTCGGTCTGCTGGATCATGATGAGAGCTGACGCTATCAGAGCCCCTTGCCTCACGTAGTTCACAGGATCATTCGTCATTGGTTCTAGTAAATTAATTGCTTCCTAAAATCATTACAAACAAAAACACAAACAAAACTTTAAGTGAAGTTGAGATGGCTGTATTTTCAAATCAATCGTTTTCAAAGGTATATTTTACATTAGGGTAAGTTTTTTTTTTTTTTTTTTTTTTTGAGACAGGGTTTCTCTACGCCCTGGCTGTCCTGGAACTTGCTCTGTAGACCAGGCTGACCTCGAACTCATAGAGATCCACTTGCCTCTGATTCCTGAGTGCTGAGATTAAAGGTGTGTGCCCACTGCCTGGCTAAGTTTCTTAAATAAAAGTAATCAAATGCCAAATCTCTTTCAGCTATGTACAAATACCTAGGTCACACAAATTATCTAGAAATAAAGCAGACTTGTTTAGTATGAGCAATAAAAATTTTTCATTGTATTAACTTGTCAGATGCCATGTTTCAAAGAACATTTGCTCCTAGATATCATATTAAGTTTAGAATAATATGGAAAGAAAAAAAATCCAATTTGTATTTAACTTATGAGAGCTGACATAAATGTAAATTAAAAGCCTAAGAGGAAAAATACTTAGCAAAATGTCCAACTGTATCCTTCCTGTGTTTACAGAACAGATGTATACAAGAAAAAGAGGCAGCTAGTGAGACAGCTCAGCAGGTAAGCAGCCTGCTGTTAAGTCTGAAAACCTGAGTTTGATTCTCAGGATGCACACAGAAAGAGAGAACTGACTCCTACAAGCTACCTCTGCCCTGGACATATACGTGCGGTGGCGTGTGTGTATTCCCTCCCACCTATAAGACAAAATTCTTATATACACTTAATGATCGCTCTAATAAAAATGGAGATACATAATTTTTTTCTTTCTTTTTCAAGACAGGATTTTTCTGTGTAACAGCTCTGGCTGTCCTAGAACTCTATAAGGCTGGCCTCAAACTCAAGAGATCCACCTGCCTCTGAATTCTGAGAGCTGGGATTAAAGGTGTATACCATCAAAACTGGGTGAAGATACATATTTAAAAAATATATTTTAATTATGTGTATGTATGTAAAGGTGGGGGCAGGTAGTATGTGCATATGAATTCAGGTACCTTTGAAGGCCAGAGGAAGGTGTGGGATTTCCAGAACTGGAGTTAAAGGGCAGTTGTGAGCTACTTGATGTGGGTGCCAGGAGCCAAATAATAACCTGCTGCAAGAGCAGTCTGTGCTCTTAAACGTGGAGTCATCTTTCCAGCCTCTGATATACGCTTTTTTTTAGCCCTAGCTGGCTTGGCACTTGGCCTTGAATTCACAAAGATCTACCTGCCTCTGCTTCACACGTGCTAGGACTAGAGATATATGCCTGTCTTCACAGATGTTTACCGAAGAAATTCCCTCCCTAATACATCAAGTGCCAAGATGATTGCTGTCCTAGCAGTGAACATTTTGCTCACGGGAATCTTATGTTTCAGTAGAGGGGGCATAGATATTAAGCTAAATAGTTGTAACAGTATGCAAGGTAGCAATAAATGCTTATAAAACACCAGAAGAGAATGAAACAGCTCTAAAAATCCTTTTTCAAAATATTAATTTTCTTTTTATGCACATTGGTGTTTTGCCTGCATGCATGTCTGTGTGATGGTGTCAGATCCCCTTGAACAGGAGTTAGAAACAGTTGTGAGCTGCTCTGTGGGTGCTGGGAATTGAGCCATCTCTCCAGTCCCAGATCTAAAAATTCTTTAAAAAAATTAATTTATTGGTGTGTGGTATATGTGTATGTGTGTGCCTGAGCTTTATGGGCATACATACCATAGTGTGCACATGGAGCACAGCCTGTGGGCACTGGTTGTCTCTTTCTACCATACAGGTCCTAGAGGCTGAACTCAGGCTGCCAGGTTTGGTGGCAAGCACCGTTACCTGTTGAGCTATCTTGCCAGCCCAAAGGAAATTCAGAACCTTTATTGCATTAAATGATGTGTTTGTGTGTACACAGTGAGTATCAATGATGTGTGTTGGGACAGGGGTGTATCTAATATGAACACTCTTTATTAGAGGAAAAAGTCAAGAAAGTTGGGTCTGAGAGATGGCTCAGTGGTTAAGAGCACTGGCTGCTCTTCCAGAGGACCTGGGTTCAATTCCAGCACCCAGGCACAGCTCATAACTGATCTGTAACTCCAGCTCCAAGGAACCTAGTGCCCTCTTCTGGCCTCCACAGGCACTATGGTGTGGGTGATATGTATACATACAAGCAGGCAAAACATATTTTTTTAAAAAAAAACCTGAATTTAAAAAAAGGGCCACCCAAGGGTCCTACATATATGTATGCTATTCAAGGTAAAGTATGGTGACTCTATCAATGCTGTGAATCAAGACTGTATGTCACAGCATCTGGGGAATCTCATGCCTCTGGTCTCCACGGCATCTGCACTCATGTACCCACACACATGCATATAATTAAAAATAACAAAAAAATGAGTTAATTTTGGGTGGCTTCAAACAGCAATGTTAATTTCCACAATACTAATTAAACAGAGAATAAGCATGTAACATGACAGAGCAATTCTCAATGGCCGTCCACAAGCATTGTTTGTTCTAGGAAGCCTCAGGCATTGTAACACATAGGAGTGGGGAGCACTGTGAAGCTGTGTGCCAAGCTCAGTCTCAGAGATCACACCACACCTGTATTTTCACACTTTTCTGCAGCAGAAAAGCCCGGTGCCAGGAAAGAACTGACCTCTTTGGTTTGAGGCCTTACCTTGTTTCCTGTGCCAGCACAGCAGATCCCCAGGGCCATCGCAGCTCCATAGCGCACATGAGGGTTGTAACTCTCTGATAATAAAGAAACAACACTTGGACACTGTTCAGGCGTCCTGATAGGAAACAAAGAAAAAGAAGACGCTATTACAGGCAATATGTTATAAACCAAAATGGAACAGCTTTTATTGTCTTTTTCTAAGACACAGGAAACAAGGTAATATTTAACAAATAAGTTGTGGAATTACAACTCTTCCACAGAACAGGATGTGTTGGCACAGACCTATAATCGCAGCACTAGTGAAGAGATCATCACTTGAGCAGAGCCTGTACTACATAGGCAATTCAAAGCTATCAAGGAACACAAGTGGTAAGACTATTAAAAATTATGGGAAAAAAAATCTCCCATGGAATGAGAGTAGAAATATATTTTCTACATTCAGAAAACACTCAGAGAAATAGGACTATATCAGGGATTTCTTAAGCAAGCTCTCTGCATGCTGGCTGTTTCCTAGCACCTTTCAAAGTGGACAGTGAGGCACACGTAGCACATTTCCCTGTGCTCCCTTTCTTACTTTCTGGGCACTATGCATTTTGTTACATTAGACAAGGCATTTACAGAGTCTTTTAGATGTTTCCAGAGTAGCACACAAAGCATAAATACTCCAATTCCAGCACTCTGGAGGTAGAGAATATCTGTGACTTTGAGACTATCCTGGTCTACATTGAGAGTTCCAGGCTAGCCAGAGCTACATAGTGAGTGAGTGGGGGTGGGTATGACACACTGAAATAAGTAACAAAATTCAGATATTTTATTTCAATAAAAAGTTCTTTGCTTACACCTAATAGTCATCTTACCAGTGCTACTATTTGTATAAACCTTCCAAGAGCAAGAACTGAAGAAGGGAATGCACACAAATCATTAACATCATCTAATCATAAATTGCACATATGAATTTCTTTGTTTCAACACTCCAACTTCTAACTACTATTTCTTTATTGAGTATTTTCTACAACTACCACATTACATCATATTAATAAATCAAGTGCTTTCAGAATATGGAGTCTTTCCCCTCCACTCTCTAGCTCTCTCTACTAATAGAGAGAAAACTAGTAATATATTTACACAGGCAGAAACACTGTTCTTGGCAGGGTCATCACAAAGTTTTTTTAAAATATTTATTATGTATACAATATTCTGTCTACACGTATGTGTGCAGGCCAGAAGAGGGCACCGGACCTCATTACAAATGGTTGTGAGCCACCACGTGGTTGCTGAGAGTTGAACTCAGGACCTTTGGGAGAGCAGGCAATGCTCTTCATCTATCTATCAATCAATCAATCAATCAATCAATCAATCAATTATGTATACAGTATTCTGTCTGTGTGTATGCCTGCAGGCCAGAAGAGGGCACCAGACCCCATTACAGATGGTTGTGAGCCACCATGTGGTTGCTGGGAATTGAACTCAGGACCTTTGGAAGAGCAGGTAATGCTCTTAACTGCTGAGCCATCTCTCCAGCCCACAAAGTTTTGAAGGCATAAAATTTCATGATATTTCTCTGGTAGAGTTATAAGTTTATGATTATCACTAGGTAAGTGCCATGACATCAGAGACTTAGCATAATGAACAGGAATTAAGATATATTAGCTCCTGTGAGGTCCTTGCCCTCCCTAAGATCCAAAAACCACCCTAAATAGAATCTAAGGGCCGCTGGATGTCTCCAACCAAAGACATCATTGACACCTCTGTCAACATACAGAAGAGGACTAAAGGACATCCCCCTCCCTTAAACCACTTCTCTCATAATGACCATTCATCTATGCAATTCTATTCTATTCATTCTCTGATTCCTCAACCTATCTGCCGATAAATCAAGCAAAATTCTTAACTCTGATTTCTGCTTTTATGATCTGCTTTTACTGCTAACTTATTTGTGTTTAATTCATTGAGATAGAGGAAACAGAGAGATCTGGGTTCTAATTCTAGGGTGATTATTTACCACCAGGGAGACAAGCTCTGAATCTTACTGAACCTTAATTATTTCACTCACAAATACCTGTTCCTTTTGTGTATGCTACGAGAACTGACATATCTCTATGCTGTCACCACTGAAATCTTAATGCAAAACCAGAAATTGGCTTTGGATCAGAAACTGGCATTTGTGTGCTAATAGCTGTAGTTGGATCTCTTTCAAGACAGTGTAACTCATAGTCAAAGGTTCTTTCAAAAAAGAGTCAAACAAGCTAGATTTGCTAGGTAGCTTGTTATACTTAAGCTTTTCACTTTCAGATTTCCTCAGCAACTTTTTTTTATTTATTTAAATTTATTTTTTTTCTGAACATAGATTTTCGCCTGCATGTATGTTTGTGTGGGGGTGTTGGGTCCCCTGGAACTGGAGTTACAGACAGTTGTGAGTTGTCATGTGGGTGCTAGGAATTGAACCCGGGTCTTATTTGGAAGAACAGTCAGTGCTCTTAACCTCAGAGCCCCTCCGCAGCAACCTTTTAGGCACTAGTGGCCTGCAGAATTTTACAGTTTGTCATTTGGCTGCAGTAAGGGCGGGATATTCCAGGGAAAACTGATGCATAGAAAAGAGTTTACCTAAGAACCTATCTTAAAACTTCACCTATTTTATAGTCTTCACTTGAAAGTAGTAGGAATAAATAAGATCTCCCAACACTATTCTTTAGTCAATGCCTCACATCCAACCTTAGTTTTCCTCCCTTCCTACCCACTGCACAGAATTCCAGGTTTCATCCTATTTTCATGCATGTATACAGTGTACTCTGACCTTCCTCACCCCTCCATCACCATTAGTAGAAAACCACCTGAAAGAGAATGCAACTCGGACATGTTTTGTTTCTCAAATGGCATTATTATTTTATAAGATTTAGAAAAAAAATTCTCCCTGGGAACACAAATCCTCGGAGTTGTCACAGGGCTTAACTAGCTCGCTGGCTGCAATTAAGACTAAAACTAGTAGTAAGGGCTGGAAACTCAAAGCCTTTTTATAAAAAACAAAAAACTGTCAGTTTCAGTCTAATAACATCCCAGCTCTGACACATTCTTTAGAAAACCTAAGTGTTTAGACAAGGAAAGACAACCTCTAATAAACTAGCTTAGGCATTTAATCTTTTTTGAAGAGCACAATAAAGCCATAAGCTCTTCACAGGCTTGTCAGTGTCTCGGCAGACAGCTCTAATGGACAAAGGAGTTTCTAAGCAGTGACTGAAATGCAAAAACATACCAGAAACAAAACCTGCATAGTAATCTTTGCACATCATATGTATATAATGACTTAAAGAAGCAGTCAGAAGTCATGATACAACTGTATAATCACTTTGCATTTATAAAGAATCAAGCGATCCCAACATGATTATCAATGAGTACTAATACATTATGAAAACGATTAGACCTTATGTAAGTCATCACTCTTAGTTCTTAATTAGGAAATGGACAAATAAATAGGGAGAGAGAAACAGAATCTGAATGTTATCAAGCTTCCAAAAACCAATAATCAGGGTATATAAAATAGGGGCCAGTGAGATGGCTTGGCAGGTAGGGCACCTGCAGTCAAGCCTGACCACCTGAGTTTGACCCTGGGATCCACATGACTGAAGGAGACAAATGTAAGCTGTCCTCTGATATACGTGCTGTGGCATGCATTTCCTCCCCATACCATACATGCGCACACACAAATACACAATAAAATTGTTAACAAAAATCTAAGAAGAATTTTACGAAGTACAGAAAACAAAATAATAAATTATAATACAGAGATGCAATCAACAAAAAGTACTATGAGGAACCAAACAAGAATAATGACCCAAAAGAAGCAAAAATGAGAAAAAAAAAAAAAAAAAAAAGAAATAGATCTAGGGACTGCCTGCAGCTAATGTTGGATGGGGAAGGGGAAAACCACTTTCTTCAGTGCTATAGCCATTGGTAAGATGCCCATGCTCTGTAAATGACCTAATGAAACAACTTGCTGGGATACAGACACTAATGAATGTAGAGGCAGGATAGCTGGGAAGAGGAAAGCAATGAATGGGAGTGGGAGGAGGAAAGGGAATATATGATGGAAATACTTTAAAAATATTATAATAAAATATACACAAATCCTGCCAGGTAGTGGTGGCGCACGCCTTTAATCCCAGCACTCAGAAGGCAGAGGCAGACGTATCAAGGCCAGCTCGATCTCCATATGAGTTCCAGGACATTCAGGGCTATTACAGAGAAACCCTGTCTTGAAAAACCAACCAACCAACCAACCAACCAACCAACCAACCAACCAATAAAACAAAACTCACAAATTCCATCAATAATCTATATGTAAATAAGTAAATAAATTCCAAAGGACCTATGAAGATCCTTTAAAGAGAAAACCCCGAGAATTCTAAAGTTTTAACACTAAGCAAGTTTTATAGTTTAAATTTCAAGAGCATAATTGTAAAGACTTATACATTGCTTTTCAAAAATGGGCAGAAATGCATTTTTTCTATACATTATACACTCTTCCCAATTAAAAATCTGTGGGAAAAGAAGCTGGCAATGAAACAGCTCCCAAATTCAGAGGCTGTTTAGAAATGTGCAGAGACAAAGTTTCTGCCAAAACTTACGTATGTATACAAGTAGCATGCAGACCTTCCTGTGTGCTCTTCTATATAAGGCAGCGACACGAGCAAATTAATTGTGCTCCACAGCGAAGCACAAAGCTGGATAAGAATCTTGTTTCATTGCTAGAAATTACAAGTTCCAAACCCTCTAGATTATATCTCTTTTTTCCTCAGAAGGGAAAAACAGTGAAGGCTTAATTCCAAATAAAAATCATCTATGCTAAAGTAATAGTTTACTACATTTCCCCCAAATATCAAAGATAATGTAAAAGAATGTAACTTGAATAAGGGTCATGAACTGGTTGGCCACAATTAGCGAGTGGTTTTATGAATTACAATGAATGCAGCTATGCTCTAATAATGACAGTATCAAAGAGGAAATAACCTCTCTGGCAGGCGTACAGCTGCTTACAAGTGCCAGTGCTGGAAGCTCAGAGTAAGTCCATGGGAGGAGGATGTCAGAAGGAGCCCAACTGAACAGACACAAGGACGGCATGCTTAGGAAACTCACATGCTGATAAGAGGTAAGTAGCTAACAAATACATATGGAATATAACTTAGGTTTTTGCTGTTTCCATCTTAATCTTCAGGAGCTTTGTTTCCACAGTCTTTTCTATCTATTCAGTGGATTAAAGTTTATAAATACGAAGGGCTAAATTAATATGGGGATTGTGAGTATAATGAACAAATAACTTCATCTTCCTCTTAGAGTGCTTCTCAAGGGAATTGGGAAGAGAAAAGAAGTACTTAAATAAGAACGGTTCAAATTTGGCAGACTTACGTGATCACATTTAAAACCTTGTAGAAAGACGCAGTTATTACTAAAATCAAGTACTTGGCTAGTAATACTTTGGACTACTTTCTCTCCAACTAAAGGAATTATAAAATGAGTCATAAAAAAGCATTTAAATCAGCACCCATCAGAAAAATGATGACAGCACTTAGATTCTCAGCGGGTAAATCCTGACTCAGCCCCTTAGGTGGGCTTGAATCTGACTGGATGGGTGGCAGTACTTACTGAATCCCTCACTTGCAACTCTTTAGAGCTCTGACCACTGCTCTGCGCGTTTTCTAAAGTTAAGGGGAAAGTACCCAAGGGTCAGAGAGCATGTAGTGTGCTATCTCCTCTAGCACTGTCTCTGTGGCAAATCAGAAATACAGTATTTTTGTGGGTACTGGCTGAACTATCACAAATGCATACTAACCTTTCAAAATCGGAGGGGGTACTTAGTTAGCTCTAGTGTGTTTTTTTTTTTTTTTTCTGATTTCTGGAAGTAACATGACCTCTCTGTGTCTAAGGGAAACTCTCTGATATTTAAATTCAAATTCTTCTCTTAAAATTACAGAAAAAAAGGATGAGAAACTAATATCTTTTTTCTTCTACCTCTATTGATATTTTTCATTGAATCTTCTGAAATCGAACCCTCTAGAAAAAGACTAAAAATCTGGATGCCTTACCAGCAAACATGGGACAGATGCGTACACATTCCAACCTTGCAGAACCTGAATCTTTAAAAAGGAATATAAGTCAACCTTGGCTTTGAATGTCTGGCATGGGTACAACGCCTTGAAAAAGCAGATGACAAGTTTAGCTACTGACCATGCTGACCACTGTCTGGTACTGGACTGAATCACAGAACAGCGAACGGTTTGCTCTAATAGAATGTCGGAACAAAGCACAAATTCTGAGCACATTTTACAGAATATATGTGATCATTTGATCTTGACTAACCATTCTGGATTAAAGACAGAATCAATAGAAAAGGAGATGAAGCTGGTTGCCGAGGAACCTGGGACTAGAGTGCACTGGGAAGCTCTGCTGATGCTCATGGTGATAATACCCACCATTGGGGGGAATATCCTGGTTATTCTGGCTGTGTCACTGGAGAAAAGGCTGCAGTATGCTACCAACTACTTTCTAATGTCCTTGGCAGTGGCTGATTTGCTGGTTGGATTGTTTGTGATGCCGATTGCCCTCTTGACAATCATGTTCGGTAAGTATTTCCCTTTGTTCCTGCCATTGAACCCCATCTACTAAAGAACCTGATATTCATTTAATCTTTATTTTCTTTGAAATAAAAGATGGACCTGGATTAAAGATATAGAAGGGAACATTCCCTCATTTTTTTTTATGATTTGTAATAAATTATTCAGTTTCTGCATGCATTACCTAAAAATTATATTAAGTAAAAAACCCACACTTGTCAAAAAATTATTCACTTTCCCTTTAACAAAGTAATCAATACCTTGAAAAATTCTGGGACTTTAATAATAGAATCACTGAATCATCGAGCCCTATTCCTATTACAGTTCTTGCCTTAAACCTTTAAGAAAAGATGTTTAGTTACAAAAGGAAATGGTCTGGCTCAGAGTACCTCAAGAGAAGACCCATCTGTTTAACTTTTTTATGGTATCTGACCATCTGTGTTCCCAATAAACCTGTAAGTCAATAAAAAAAGTGGAAAAGATCCTGAGTTACTGTGATAATAAAAATATAGTTTGACTTTCAGATCTTTGTTATAATAAAAAAGAGATAATATATTGAAGTAGGCATAAGGAGTTTCTTCTGTGTGTACATCATCCCAAACTATGTTTGCAAACACAAATGATTTTATTGAGGAATTATGAGGGCTCCTAGTTTCAAAGTCAGCACTAAAAGAACATTTAATTAGTCAATGTTTGGGATAAACTGATATTCCACTAATAAACCACTTAAGAAAATTATAGATGCTCAGGCTTCCAAGAATTGTGCTTATATGTGGAGAATAAACACACAAGTTATAGAAGTAAAATTTATTAACCCAGAGCACACACATTTATTAAATTAAAAAGTAAAGAAAAACTACTATTGCAATTATTTTTTATAGGAAACAACAAGGAGACATATAAAATGAAGAAGTGTGTCTTTACATGTAGTAAGATGGTGAGAAGTTAAAACTTCCTACTGCAAAGCAACACTCACCCAGCTTTAAATGATAAACAAGCTTCTACCGCCCTATTAGATTCTCTGGTCAGTAGCATTGTTTTGCTCTCTTTCCCTTTCCTTTGGTGATTCTGTAATCTCTTGAATATCCCAATGGTATGTGTTAATCACATAAGAAACGACACTCAAGTAACAACCTGGAGCTCAAAGACTTTAGGAAGGACGATGCAGGGATGTATGTGGAAGGACCTCACAGGATTAAGATTCCAATTTTCAACTCCATAACAACAGCTTGCAGAATAAAACTGTATTCTTTGATGCTTTGCTAGGCATATAGAAAAATATCAAAATGCATTATCATTAAATCAATAAAAAAGAAAAAATGCATTATCTTTGTTTTACTAACATAAAATTGAAAATATTGGATAAAGAATTGAAGAAATTTTACAGAAGTAAATTTTAACTTGAAAGCTTAGTTCGTAACTACCAAATATCTACTATATGCAAAATTCTGAGCTAGGTACTTAAATCACTGCATTAGGACAAGGAACCTTAACAAAGAAAAGTCTATAATGTTCAAGTTAGCTGATAAACACTCCACAAGGAGTTTTCAAATAGCAGGCACCCCATGAGATGAAGAAATTGCTTATACAGAAAATTATTGCTTAAGATATTCTTTTTTCCCCCTCCCCGAGACAGGGTTTCTCTGTCTAGCTTTGGAGCCTGTACTGGAACTTACTCTGTAGACCAGGCTAGCCTTGAACTCACAGAGATCTGCCTGTCTCTGCCTCATGAGTGCTGGGATTAAAGGCATGTACCACCATCGCCTGGCTATAAAACACAGCAGAAAACTAAACATTTTAACATAAAATATATAGAACACCTACATACTTATGCCTTAAATTATAACCCATCTTAACAGCATTTCATTCTTCAAATACTTAGAAAACAATTAACATACAATGTCTCACAGTCTCAACCACGTTGCTACCAGTAATTATGCTGTACAAAGGAGTTATTAGATTGGGGGGTGGGGAAGCAACCCTAACTAACCTGGGAATGTAATCACCGTTTAAAATGTCACAGTATGAATTCATTATTTAAGATCTATGACTACAGGGCATATGGACAGATGCTACCCTTGAAAAGCATCAAATGAATCTCTAGTAACTATCTGAAGTGAATGGGTGGGGACCTGACTTCAAATAGTAAGATCCTTATATATCCTTTTCCAGCTAGATAAATACTAAGACTTTCTAAACTAACACATTTGCAAGAATTTTTGATAATTTTTAAAAGTAGCAGTAAACGATGTATGACTTTCTCTAATTATATGGGAAATCTTCAGAACTTCTGAAACCTACAAACCAAAGTGTTCTTGGTTATAAAATCATAAAAGATTAATTACCATTATGAACAATTTAAGCTATTACAAAAAGCCACTAAAAACCTTTACAGCAGTTAAGCATTCTAATAAAGTCAAACTTTAAAAAAAGAATGAGCTAGAAATAACAAAGTGGCCCTGGTGTTCTTAACTGAGGGATACTTTATTCAAACATTTATTTGTAATATTTAACTCCATATTGTCTAAATTTCTGTTTTACCAAGACTATGACACTTTTGACATGACACTTTTAACTTCTCTGCCAAATCTTCTTTGGGAACACCGGATGCGACATTTACAGATTTATTTACTTATTTATTTTATTGTTTTATCTCTTATTCTTAAAACAAATGATCATAATACAATAGCTTTTAAAAACACAAACCCTAAAAATACCCAAGAAATACTTGGGCAGGGAAGTCTGAGGCAGGAAGACTGCAAACTGGATGCAAGCTCTAGGGCACACAGCAGTAATAAGTAACAACATATTCCTCCTCTAAGCAGAAGCATGGTCACAGCCCAGTTACAATATGCATAGGTTGTTAGTGTTTTAGTGCAATAACAAATAGCAGTAACACTCAATTTTACTAAGACACTTTTATGATAAATTTCAGCGCTGCAGTTAGGTATGTTCCCACTGTGTTCTCTTGCTTCCCCCAGTACAGGCTCACGCTCAAGCAGATGTGCTGCACTCTTGTTCTACTTGGACAGATAAAGACACTGGTTTTACATGGGTTGGGTGATCTAGTTTGTTTCTGAACATGTGTGCCTTCACTGCTATTTGATTGACTACAGTCACTGTTCAAAATAGTAACGACTGTTATTCTGAGTGCTCTCTCTGAATACACACTGTTTCAAATACTTCACAATATTATTTTATTGTATTTCAAAGCTTTAAATACAATAATGTAGTAAGCTTATAAAACAGGTAATGGCACCACCATAGACAAGATCTACAACAGTTAACTAAATTGTCTGAGATGATAAAATAAGCAGATCCAGGACTGATTCTGGAAAATTCCTATGCTCAGTCCTTATTACTCTACTCTGCCTTCTCAAAGACAAATGTTGATTCTACCAACCCAAAGTATTATGTTCAGCATATGGGACTAACAAGAAAGCCTATAGAATTTTAGGAATGGTGAGGCAGAACCCTGTATCTTTCAATTAAAAATGTATTTCACCTTATGTGACAGAATACTTAGGCCTCACCTAGTACTACAAATTCTTGAGATGACCAACTGACCTATTTTCTGAGGAAGGTACTAGAAACAGGCAATGCCTATAAAGTTGCCAAACCTTGCTTGGAGGCAAACAGGAACTTAGGCAGCACGTGAGAGTGACTACTCTCCCAGATACGGTCTTACAGCATGCAGTTTCACAATGAACAAAGCACTGTCTTAACTAACAGCTGAGTAAAAGATCTATAAACCAAAGACATGTTTTGCTCCTCAAATATTACTCTATGACATTTAGCCTACAATTACTTTGGGTACCCAGAGAAATGCCATTATTCAAATATTACTTTTTTTAGTTTTAGTTTAAAGGCAATAAAGGAAGAAAGATGGATTGGAGCATTGCTTAATAACATAGTGCTTGCTTAGTCTTGAGGCTCTGGTTCACTTCAGGTATGGTGGTGGTGGTGGTAAGGTTTGAAGAAAAGAGGATAGGGTGGGTAGAATTTGTTTTTCAGAAAAATTTTATGTGAGAGTACAAGAAAAGCAGTTACTAATCTATGTGCCAGATTAACTTCTCAGATACTATTTTTCTTTTCTTTTTAAACTTAAATCTTTCCTGTTTCGTTTGATTATTAAAAATTTAATTAATACACAATCCAAGTTTTGCTGCAAATAGGCAGAACATAAGGCATTACAACAAACAAATATAATTATAAATCAAACCTGATGCTTCCTATATGCTACAGGGGTGCCCCACCATCAGATTACATTCCTAGCTCCTTTTGTGCTTTTCTACATTGTTGCATTTTTGTTTTGGAGATAGGTTCTTGTTATGTTGTCAAGGCTGGCTTTCATCTGACTATGAAGCCCAGGCTAGCCTGAAAGTTTTCATTTTTCTGCTTCAGCCTCCAAGTGCTGAGATCACAAACAAGTGCTACCATACTCATAATTACATTCTTGTTTTCTCCATACCCCATTTAGATTTTATTCTATGTGTTATTCAGCTTGCACGTACACCTGTGTACCATGGGTGTGCCCAATGCTGGCGAAGGACAGGAGGATGTCAGGTCCTGGCGAAGGACAGGAGGATGTCAGGTCCTCTGGAACTACGGTTGTAGATGGTGTGAGCTGTCATGGAGCTGTCATGTGGTGCTAGGAATTAAACACAGATCCTCTACAAGAGCAGCCAGGCTCTGAACCACTTTCTTGCTTTTAATAAAAGGTTTCTATTAATTCAGTGCCATTATATTGCTTTTATAAGTCTATACATTAGTATTTCATGAAAGGTGGGATCTTAAAGATATATTTCTCTTAATCTTATATAATCCTGCTCTTTCTTCAAATCTATACCACAGCCAGATAGTTATGATTAAAATAAGAATGTTCTAGTGATCTGCACTGATTTTAATTCCTACTTTTCCAAAATTGGTGTTCATAAATACATTAGCTCTGTTGGAAAATAAGGCTAGCAGGCTTCACAGGCCTAATGAAGTCAGCATTGGAAGGCTTTGTCCTTTTAGCCTATAAGGAGAAATACCATGGGTCAAAGAGTCAAATTCCAAAGACATGTAGTTTTTATGTGTTCTCTTTGGCTTCCTGCTCATGGCTACAAGATTTATGACTAGAATTTTCCAGACCTTAATTTTCAAATGTAGAATACATAATTAAGAATAGCTAAGTAGGCAAGTTTAAATTAGTAGCAAAGTATTTTATTTTAAAAGTTCTATAGAGACTGTATGCACATGAGGATAAAACATAGCCAGGTGTGGCAGAAGGGTTGCATATTTTAGGTCAGCTTTAGTCACATGGTGCTATCTCAAACAAAACAAAACAAAACAAAGCTCCTAAACCGAAAACAAAACAAAGCAAGCAACAGAATAGCAGTAATTTCAGTGGTATAAAGGCTGCTTTGCATAATTCAGGTCCTGGCTTCAATCTCTAGCAACATACATGCTCTTAAAGTGTTTTTATTTTTGATGAGGATCTTGCTATGTTGCAGGCTGGATTAAGGCCTGGAATCAAGTGACCCTTCCATGTCTGCTTCAACAGTACCTGGGACTATAGGGACTACACAATCCTATAGTTCAGACTTGAGAATTTTTCTATTTCCCTACTCCTAGCCCAGAATCTACTAGGGTATTGCTTCCCATTAGTGTCCACTGTGAAACTCTCTTAATCATTGACTCTTTCCCTTCTTACACTGTTTGCCTTTAATGTCGGGTGGTTAAAGAAAGCACTGCCATTTTCCACTGACGACAGAAAACTGGAACACTACAGTTAAGAAAATTCAACTACTTAGGTTCTATCACAGGTCTTTGTTCTAAGAGGCTCTCAGGAGGTTTCGTGTATGTATGTGTGTATGTCAGGAATCTTCTTCAATCGCTTTCTATCGTATTTTTTGAGACAGTCTCTCTCAACTGAACCTAGAGCTCACTGATTTGACTAGCCTGGCTGGCCAGCAGGTCCCAGAGACCCTTCTCTGTCTCCCTAGCACTGGGGATTACTCCAGTACGAGATTGTTAAGTGTCACACTGTCACACGTGGCTTTTATAAGGGTTTCAAGGATCTGACCTCAGTACTCATGCTTGATTGGAAGTACTTTACCAAACTAGTCTTCTTAGCTCCTAAATGTTCCTTTCTAGGAGACATTCTGAGTGTCTAGCTCACACAAGTACACCCAGACATATGCTTTAAGACTAAAATAGCCTTTCCTACAGTTTTCCCACAGAATAGATGTTTAAGCTTTCATTTCCATGCAGAACATGTAGGGATTGGTTTACTGCCTGTATGTATCAGACGGAACCTAAGAGCCTACTTGTAATCAGGGTACACAATGTTCTAAAGGATGTTTTCGATTAGTATTTCAATTTTGATAAATGCTCTTCCCTCCATAAACTCATATTCAGAGACTTAATTACATCTGAATTGACTCATCTGAAACATCAAGGACATCTCCATGGTCATTTTAAGAGGCTAAAAAATATGTACTGGCGTAAAAAAAAAAAGATTAATCTGAAGACTGTTATTCTATAAACAAAAAATTAATTTTCTTTCAGAGGCTATATGGCCCCTCCCATTGGTCCTGTGTCCTGCCTGGTTATTCCTTGATGTTCTCTTTTCAACTGCCTCCATCATGCATCTCTGTGCTATTTCGGTGGATCGCTACATAGCCATCAAAAAGCCAATACAGGCCAATCAGTGCAACTCCCGGGCTACTACATTCATCAAGATTACAGTGGTATGGTTAATTTCAATAGGTATGTGGGGAAAGCCAAAGGTATCGGTGGAGTGTCCAGTCTTTATTTCCATATGGCCAGAATGCCAGGTCTGGTACCTAGAAAAACTCAGAGGCCAAGGAAATCCATTGATATCCAAGAACTTGCACACCACATTCACTGTGCAGCTTCTAAGCCATTATGAGTAAAACCTAAACCAGCAGTAAGTCTATGCCTTCGGAACCAGTCAGTATTTTCTGAGGTCCCATCATACTTCGATTTTGATATTTAGGAAATTTAAGCCGAAAAGTGTGTTATATTTGCCAATAAATTATTAAGTTCTAACTAGCATGAGGAATCTAACCATCAAAGTAAAGCAGCAAAAAGTGAAATACATCTTAAATCACATCTAACAGCATAAAACAAGAGAGGAGAAAAAGACGACCAAGCCAAACTTTGTAAGCAGGCACTAAAGACCATAAATTCACCCAGGAAGTCATGTTCCAATGTGTACAGACTGAAAGCAGTTAAATATCCACTTTAGTGTCTTAACTGTCAAAAAATTTAAGATAGATGTTAAGCTAATGTTTAGAAATGGTTTATAGAAAAATCAATTTCCTTTAAACTGATCTATGATTCTGCACTAAAGATTTATTTATTTTTATTTTATGTATGAGTGCTTCGCCCGCATGTATATATGTGTATCTTGTGTGTGCCTAGAGCCTGAGGAGGCTACATGAGGGCACTGGACCTCTTGGAAGTGGAATTTCAGCTGGTCCTGAGCTGTCATCTTTAAGGCTCACCGCTATTGGAGTGCCTTGAATGAAGCTCTCTTAAGAGAGTGCAGAGAAACAAACTTGCAGATTTGTAACAAATGATCTGATCAGCACATTCACTGCTTTGTAGTAGAAAGAAAAAATAATTATGAATACTTTGGGGAGTAAAAACAAACAAACAAACAAAAACTATTGCTTACTTCTCTCTAACCAGTGTAAAAATGTGCTCAATAAAGCAAGAAAGACATCAAGATTATCTTCACATTCCTGAAATAATGGCTCCAGAGCCCAAGCCTCTTAGAAATGCCTGGGAGTAAACGTCAAGGCAAACTACTAGTCTGGCATGGGAAGGAAAGAGAGTTAAAGAAATGTCTTCAGAATAGAGTTTTTTTTTTTTTTTTTTTTTTTTTTTTTTTAAAGTGAAGTGTCTGGTGAGGGAAAGAAGAGCGCAAATAAAAAGGTCAGGATCAGCAGACTTTTTCTATAATGGGCAGGAATGTGGTTGACAGTTTGTTGGTTAGAGGGTATCTAAATTAAGACTGGATAATATGACTTTATCAACATCAAATTTTTGCTAAAAGTAAATTTCAAGCTTGTAAGAATACATGAACAAAAAAGAAAAAATGCTCAGCAGTTATATGCGGTAAGTAAATATTTTAGGGTGCAGGCTCCATGGACTGAACTGTTCTGTAGAATAAAAGTGCATGCGCTCTCTCTCTCTCTCTCTCTCTCTCTCTCTCTCTCTCTCTCTCTCTCTCTCTCTCTCTCTCTCATTTCCTTTTGCCTCTCTGGCTATCAAACCCAAGTTGTTCTGGGTAAAAGAAGCTACAGTTAATAATACAGTACTAATGAGGATGGCTATTCTAGCAAAACTTACAGAAACAGAATGCCAGACAGTGTTCCTCTAGCTACAGACACTGATGCCCTGGAGCAGAGCACACAAACTCTTCTTTCCAGTAGTAAATATGTAACAGATGGCAAGGGTAGAGGCTGCTACCGTAAAGGGTTTGTGAAAACTGCCTTGATAAAAACTGTGGGGTATTAGAAAAAAGTTGTGAAGAAGACAGAGTGCTTTTGGACTTATTAAACAATATAAGATAAAAGATTAATCAGCTTGGGTCTGGAGAGATGGTTCAGCGATTAAGGGTGCTGACTGCTTTCCCAAAGGACCCAGGTTCAAATCCCAGCACCATATGGCAGCTTACAACTGTCTGTAATTCCAAGATCTGACACTCTCACACAGACTTACCTGCAGGCAAAACACCAACACACATAAAATAAATTTTTTTTTTTTGGTTTTTCGAGCACATAAATTTAAAAAAAGATTAATCAGCTCACATATTTAAACAATATCTGCTGTTTTGAAGGTGTGACTCTTGTGTTATTCCCTTTTCTAATAACTACTTCACTGATCAACATCATATTTAAATACTTACTTTATAGTACTTAAAGTATTAAAGAAATAGCACAAGGTATACATTTTATCAACTATTAGAGGAACTCTCAACCTTGAAAACAAGTTTTATAACTTGTACACTCTTGTTTCTTAAGCAGCAATTTTTAAAGAAAGTCCATTTTTTTCTCTATAAAGTAAGGATTAAAATATATTCACAAATACCAAAATATAAAACTCTTAAGTGAAGGTGTATAACCTCAAAGACAATAGATAAATAGCTATCATTCGAAAATGAAGACACTGAATCTCTAAATTCTCTCCAAATTAACTACTCTGGATATTAGCCTTATCTTCTGAGTTCTTTTCCAACCTGGAAAAAGCAGATTTGCTCTTTTAGAGTCCTTTGTTTAGATTCCATTTGTCAAAGGATCTGCTGTTAATGCCTGACAGATTTGAAGCTGAGGGTCTCAGGAATTATAATGCATTCATCAGCACGGAATTTCTAAAACAACTAATCTAAGAACAAGAGGTCATGAAAATGACTCCATTTATCTTGCTTCGTCTTCCTTAGGCATCGCCATCCCAGTCCCTATTAAAGGGATAGAGAAGGATGTGATTAACCCAGACAACATCACCTGCGCGCTGAAGAAGGAACGCTTTGGCAACTTCATGCTCTTTGGCTCGCTGGCTGCGTTCTTTGCACCTCTTGCGATCATGATAGTCACCTACTTTCTTACTATTCATGCCTTACGAAAGAAAGCTTACTTGGTCAAAAACAAGCCACCTCAGCGCCTAACTTGGTGGACTGTGTCCACTGTTTTCCAAAGAGAAGAATCATCCTTTTCCTCACCCGAAAAGGTTGCAATGCTGGATGGTTCTCACAAGGATAAAACTCTACCTAACTCAAGTGATGAAACTCTTATGCGAAGAATGTCCTCAGTTGGAAAAAAAATCAGCACAGACCATTTCTAATGAACAGAGAGCCTCAAAGGTCCTTGGAATTGTATTTTTCCTCTTTCTACTTATGTGGTGTCCCTTTTTTATTACAAATATAACTTTAGCGTTGTGTGATTCCTGCAACCAGGCTACTCTCAAAACGCTTCTGGAGATATTTGTGTGGATAGGTTACATTTCCTCAGGGGTGAACCCTTTGATCTACACCCTCTTCAATAAGACATTTCGGGAAGCATTCTACAGATACATCACCTGCAATTACCGGGCCACAAAGTCAGTAAAAGCCCTTAGAAAATGTTCCAGTACAATCTACTTTGGGAATTCAATGGTAGAAAACTCTAGATTTTTCACAAAACATGGAATTCGAAATGGGATCAATCCTGCCAAGTACCAGAGCCCAATGAGGCTCCGAAGTTCAACCATTCAGTCTTCATCAATCATCCTCCTAGATACACTTGTCCTCACTGAAAATGATGGTGACAAAACTGGAGAGCAAGCCAGCTATGTGTGACAGCACGGGCAGTCCTCATCTAGCTCAAGTAAGGGGATGAGCACGATGCTAGTGCACCAAGACAAATGTACAGAATAAAAAAATCATCTCCCGAAAGCAAGAGTTAATATTCAGATTGTCCAATTTCCTTATTTAAACAAAGTCAAAACATGGATAAAGTAGCTTTGTATGGCTACAAACAAAAGCAATTCCTACTCTGGTTTTTAAATGAAATAAAATTATATAAATCAATAAATTTTAGTCTTTAAAATAATCAATGTCATAAATTAAGTTCCTAATTGTATGTAAAATTGGGCAAAGAATGAATGAAATAAAATGTTAACTCTCTAAGTTGGTTTTTTGTTTGTTTGTTTGTTTTGTTTTGTTTTGTTTAAGGGAGGGTTTCTCTGTGTAACAGTTCTGGCTGTCCTTAGAACTTGCTTCATAGACCAGGCTGGCCTTGAACTCAGAGATCTGTCTGCCTTTGCCCCCCGGGTGCTGGGATTAAACTGCCACCAAGGCCTGACTAGTTTTTTTTTTTTTTTTAAATAGATAGATAGATTGATTATGTATGCAGTATTCTGCCTGCAAGCCAGAAATGGGCACCAGATCTCATTATAGATGGTTGTGAGCCACCATGTGGTTGGTGGGAATTGAACTCAGGTCCTCTGGAAGAGCAGCCAGTGCTCTTAACTGCTGAGCCATCTCTGCAGTTAAAAGCATAAGGCATAAACAATAGTGACATGACCAAAAGACAAAAACAAATGACTGAAACAGTGACAACAGAATAGGGGGACGATGGTTCAGAGCTCACTATGAAAGAATGAGAGCCTGAGTCTGGGTCCCTTGCACCCGCATGGAAAGTGGGTATAGAAATGCCTGTCTGCAATCCTATTGCTGGTGAGGGCAGGAGGATCCCTGAGTTCACTAGCCAGCAACTCTTGCTGAACCGATGAGCTCCACATTCAGTGAGACCTCCCTCAATCCCACAAAAATGATACAAACTGGATTTTCTTTTCCCCAAAATATACATATAAAACCCTAAAACCAAAACAAACAACAAAAAACTTACAAAAGATCATATTTGGAGGTAAATGAGAGTGGCTTTAATGTAAGTTATATGCAGTCATTTTCCTCATCAGGAAGCTATCTTGACAGAAGGGACGGAGAGGACAGTAGTTAGATGTCAGGCAATGTAACAGGCCTTAGCAGTGGAACTGCTAACAGGCATTTTGTCAGCGGAAGCAGGTCCATTGGAAGAGGAGGAGAAAGCAAATGAAATCACCCTTGGGTACTTGATCGGCACTATGCTCCTTTAAAGGTGTGAAAACAACATGCTAAAACTGGAACTACGGAACCCCAATGCAGAGACCTAAGTAGTAAGTGAGTGGTCTTACACAGAGGTCACCCCTGCGTGTATGTAAGCAATGATGTGGCTGAACTTCTAGTACAAAATTTTTCATTCACTGTTTGTTGTTTCACCTTGCACTAAGAGCTGGAAATGAGTCCAATCTGTACTGGATAGCTGACTGAACGTAGAAATGATCTTTAGTTTAGCTGTACCTCAGGTTTTGCATCTACATTTTGTGCCATCCTTAGCAGGGATCAGCAAACAGCATCAGTTCTACTGACTGCTGGGGCATTCACTCAATGCAAAACAAATCTAGGCTGGAGGAGATGGCCATGAAGATGAGCCCATGTCTTGGCTTTGCCATCTAAAGCTGAGCTGTACTTATACTTTGACCTCCTGCTCTATCATTGAGCCTTTCTAGGCAATTGAGTTTAGGATAATTAATTACCTTATAAAATGTGCGGGATGCATAATGTCAGTGTAAGTAAATCAGACATATACTCCTCTAAGGAAGAATCTTTTCCAGAACATGGGTGTACAGACCCCAATATGTACATATACGTATGGGCTCTGAATCATCTGCCAGGCAAATTTTACTTAATTTATCATGAAAGCAACTATGCACTTTCCCCTAGTGGTCTTAAAAACAGGATACAGATATAATAGTTCAGTTAAAAAAACAAACAAATAACAACAAATATCAAAATAATTTATACTTCCCTACCCCCAAAATAGATTAAAAAAACAAAAGCCAGACACAGAGAAAAAAAATCATTCTGTTTTGGTTTGAGGTTATAATCTGATGAGTCTGCCATATGTTATGATTTATATTCTTGTCATAGTAAACAGATTATTTCCTTTCCCTTCCTGATTCTATAGATTAAAGCCAGGGCCTCATGAAAGCCAAGACAAGTGTCTTATTGCAAAGCCACTCCCCTAACCTAAGGTGGCTACTGTCAGGCACCACACTGATAATACTCTAAGCTGTACATTTTATACACCCAGAAGCACATACAATTGTTTTAGAAATTCTAAACACAGTTACTGGCAGTTACCAGTAATACTACCAAAGCACTGCCAAACATGCTCTATACTGTTTGCAGGTTTCCATTACTGCACACCTACAAAAACAATAACAGAATCTATAAACTAGCTTCAGCTATTAAAGTATCTTTGACTTTATCTATAGCTAGTGAGATGATTCTAGTATTTCCAGATAGTCTATTGATTAAAATATAACATTATTATCAACTATTTGTGAAAAGGAACAACACAGTTTAAAAATTTTACTGCTATTTAATTGAAATTTCTATTTTATGACTTTTTTTTTTTTAGAAAAAGACAGGTCTTAGTATATGTAGCCAAGGTTAGTCTTAAATTTATGATCTTCCTGAAGGTGGGATTACAGGCATATACAACCATGATGTCTATCAACTTTTTATTTATTTATTTATTTATTTTTTTGGTTTTTTGAGACAGGGTTTCTCTGTGGCTTTGGAGCCTGTCCTGGAACTAGCTCTTGTAGACCAGGCTGGTCTCGAACTCACACAGATCCGCCTGCCTCTGCCTCCCGAGTGCTGGGATTAAAGGCATGCGCCACCACAGCCCGGCTCTATCAACTTTTTAAAACCTATATTTTGTTTGTTTGGTTTTGGATTTTTGTCTTTTGATGCAGCGCTAGGGATCAAACTCAGGGTCTTGCAGATGACGAAAATTGCCCTACCACTGAGATCAATCCCCAGTCCTACTTTGCCACTGATCATCATAATCATTATAAGCGAATAATAGTTTCCAAATCTGAGCCGGGCGGTGGTGGCGCACGCCTTTAATCCCAGCACTTGGGAGGCAGAGGCAGGCGGATCTCTGAGTTCGAGGCCAGCCTGGTCTACAAGAGCTAGTTCCAGGACAGGCTCTAGAAACTACAGGGAAACCCTGTCTCAAAAAAACCCCCCTCAAAAAAAAAAAAATAGTTTCCAAATCTGGAGAAAAGACTGAGAATAGTATAACTGCACGGTCTATCTTGTGAAGAAAGGGAATAATACAGATGAGAATTATACACAGAGATAATTTCATTTCAATTGAGAAAGAATAAATGTTTTTGATATTTATGTCCAATTAGCATATCTAAAGATCTGTTTTTGTTTTTATAAATCAAGACGAAATAAATCCTTTAGACGTGGTATAAGCTAAATGACTGAAAGTTATTTTAAGAGATCAGAGATGATGGTATATACCTGTAATCCTAGCACTTGGAAGGCTGAGGCAGGATGATTATGAAGCCAGCCTGGGCTACACAGTCATAGTGAGTTGGAAGCCAGCCTGGAACAAGAACCTGGCTCAAAACCAAACCCTGACTATCAGAGGAAAGGGAAAGACAAAACAGTGAGCTCTGGAGAGATGGCTCAGCAGTTAAGAACATGTGTTGCGGGCTTAGGATCAGGGTCTGGAGAAGGGGTTGTCTCGAGGCGCCATGTCGGGCCGGGAAGGTGGCAAAAAGAAGCCCCTGAAACAGCCCAAGAAGCAGACCAAGGAAATGGACGAGGAAGATAAGGCTTTCAAGCAGAAACTAAAAGAGGAGCAGAAGAAACTCGAGGAGCTAAAAGCCAAGGCCACGGGAAAGGGACCCCTGGCCACAGGTGGAATTAAGAAATCTGGCAAAAAGTAAGCTGTTCCTCATATCTGAGATGATGGTGACCCTCTTCCATTCCTATTTAAACATCTGGATTCCCTGCCATAACATCTTTGCCATCTACAGCTAGAATGAAGTGTTATCCTGGAGCCTGTTAAACATCTGGATTCCCGACTATAACATCATTGCCACCTATAGTTAGAATGAAGTGTTATCCTGGAGCCTGTTGTACATTGTAATAAACTTTTTTAAAAAAAAAAATAATAATAAAATAAATAATACAAAAAAAAAAAAAAGAACATGTGCTGCTTTTGCAGAAGGACTTAGGATCCACTCCCAGAACCCACATCAGTGGCTCACAACTCTAAGTAGATCTGATACCCGGTACTGACCTCTGAGGTTTCTGCACACGTGTGATGCACATACATACATGCAGGTAAAATAGTTTAAAAAAAAGCCTAGAGCACAATATTTGAAAGTAAATGATGTCACATGAGGAAACATAAGAATTTTAGACAAGACAGACACTTCTCAAATATTAAAGGAAACTGAGAATAATATTCTATTAGTGCTTCTTCAAGGAAGACAGAGCTCTGACAAAAGTAAAGGGGAGAGAAAGCTAGATTTATCATGAGACTATTTGGAATCTAAGGCTCATCATTTAGCTCCACAATGCAAACTTTGTGAAATTTAATAGTCTCAGTGTAAAAAAAATACGTATATAATATAGGCCAACAAGATGGCTTAGTAGGGAAAGGCACTTTGCTGCCAAACCTGACGACTTTCGTTTGATCTCTGGGACCCACGTGGTACAAGAGAATTGACTCTCACATTTTTCCTTTCACTTTCACAAGTGCATGGTGGTGCACACATGCCCACAGACATACACATACAAGGAAGTAATAAAACATTTAAAAAGAGTATTTACTGATTTCTAAGTTCTTTTCACCTTTAAAAAATCTTATTTGGAAAAAAATGTATTGAAGTAAAATTTAAAGAACTTACTTTTAAACTCTTGTTCCCTAAACTAATTGACCACATTCAATTTTCTTCATCTATAAAAATGTTTTAAGCAAGATACTCAACACTTCCTAGTCCCTACCTCTTCAAGAAGGTATTCTGGAAGAAAACTCATCAAGGTCCTTTAAGCCACACACAGGGTATACACCTGTAACCTCTGCTACTTAGGAAGCGGAGGCAGGAAAACCACTTGAGCCCGAGTTCAGGACCAGCCTGGGTAACACAGAACATACACATACATCATTTGACTCACTAGCGCCACCTGACTATCATGATGGGAAAGGAGCTTACAAACAAAAGATAGCTCACAGGCGACACCCGCTGCTGAAACTGGGATTTAGCACATGTATGAGCCATAGTTAAGAGACAAAAAAATTAAAAAAGCAGATATTACAGAAAACTGAACAGAAAAATGTTATTTTAATTCTCAAATTCACAATGTTTTTTTTTTCAGACACGCAGAAGCAACTTTACAGGCATCCCTCTGAACTTCGATATGTTCAGGTATTGAAACTTTTATGTAAAAAATAGAATGAAAACAGAATCTGAAGCTAAAAATTATTACCTGAATAAAATGAAGCCAAGCGATTCTACTGCTGCTCTCCTGACATCATCATTAACATCACTCACCTAGGGGGAAAATTTAAGACGATTGTAACACACATTATAATACACACTCCATTAATACACTGAGATAAACATCATCACTCAAATGTAAATTAGGCCTTAATAATATTTTTGGTAAGTTTTTTCTTTACTAAGTATATAAAAACATATATACCTCAAATATATACAGTAAATAAATTTAAAAAATAATAACACATGTAGTTTTTTTTTCCTTTTTTGAGACAGGGGTTCACTGTAGTTTTAGAGCCTGTCCTGGAACTAGCTCATGTAGTTTTTAAAAGTCTTTCCTAGTTCACCTTTAATCCCAGCATGAGGAAAGCAGAGAAGGTGTATCTCTGTGAGTTTGAGATAAAAATTATCTTCATATGATGTTCAAGGCTAACCAGTGTCTCTCAAAAAATAAAATAAAATAAAATAAAAACCCCTCTTTTCTTAATTTGAAAAACTAAATCAAAGAATTCCACATTGAAGCTTCTTAGTTAGAAGCCTTTGTGGCCTGGTGAGGTTATGGTTCAGAACCACTTAAGGCTAATTCAGCTGCGTTACAGCTTTTGTGGGCATAAGAACACTCAAGCATTCCTTTGATGTTTCCAAATGATATGCCCCAAGACCTGATGTGGGATTCCCCTCTGAATGCTGTGAATATCACTGGTTAATATAGAAACTGTCTTGAGCCCATGATAGGGCAGAACTTAGGTAGGTGGGGGGGAACTAAACTGAATGCTGGGAGAAAGGAGGCGGAGTAAGAGAGAAGTCATGTAGTCCCACCAGAGCCAGTCGGAACTTTACCCAGTAAGCTACTGCCACATGGCGATACACAGATTACTAGAAATGGGTTAAATTAAGATGTAAGAGTTAGTCAATAAGAAGCTAGAGCTAATGGGCCAAGCAGTGATTCAAATAATACAGTTTCTGTGTGATTATTATGGGAGTCTGGGTGGCCGGGAAATGAACAAGCAGTCCTTCTTACAACAAAGATCCAGCAAAATACAAATGTTTACAATATAATGCACACTATGCTGACTATGGTGGTCTGAATGAAAATGGCCCCCATAGGGCTCACAGGGATGGCACTATTGGGAAGTATGGTCTTGTTGGAGGAAGTATGTCACTGGAGGTGGGCTTTGGGGTTTCAGAAGCCCAAGCCAGGCCCAGTGTCACACTCTCTTCCTGCTGCCCACAGAACAGGACTCTCAACTACTTCTCTAACATTATGTCTGTTTATATGCCACCATGATGACAATGGAACTCTAAACAAGCCCTAAATGTTTTCGAGTTGCTGTGGTCATGGTGTCTCTTCACAGCAATAGAACCTTAACTAGGACAAGGATTTGCCAAATGGTGGTGGCATATGTCTTTAATTCCAGCACTCAGGAGGCAAACACAGGTGGATCTCTGAATTTGAGGCAAGCCTGGTCTACAGAGTGAGTTCCAGGTCAGCCAGGGCTACACAATGAAATCCTATCTCAAACAACAATAACAACAACAACAACCTCCACCACCACCACCAAACAAGAGAATGGTCAAGCACAGATGCTAACAGAGTAGGACAAGAGTATATCTTAGTAGAGATAAATATCCTCTCTGCCTCGGAAGTGAGGCTGTTTTCCCTTTTCCCATTGTCAAGATGGTAGAAACCCATGAAGTTAAACGTGGAATGAAAACTATTTGAGCTGGCAACATTATTTTTAATGAACTACAGTCTAGATTGAGAAGAGTGTGGGAAGGCTGTTGGCAAGCACAGGCATCAGATGTACTGTGCAGGAGACCTCTTGAAACAGCATGTTCCTAGTTAGTGGTACCTAAAGCTAATTGCACTGGCTAGAAAAAATGGTGTCTTGACAGTCTTTAAATCGGCCTATTTTAGAATGACTACATATTCTTATGATCTTGTCTCTTACAAATGAGAATGCTCCTTGGGGTAGAATTTCAGAAAATATATTTGACTGTTTATGAGGACGATTAATGCTGACATAGTACTATTCTATTTTATTTCTGAAAATCTACTGAATTATGGATTACTGTGTTCAATAAATGAGAATCTAAGCTTGAGACCACTGATGATGATCATTTATATGATAATATGGTATAGATAGCCTACATCTCTACTGTCCACCTGCAAACTTGCCCTTCCACTTTACCCCTAAAAAATATCAGCATACTTACAGCAACATGTAGCAAGCGTCGAATAGCTTTGTTGTTACCAGAGCCACAATAAGCCATGGCTACAGTATACATTCCAGACCTTCGAAGAATTGGGTCCTGAAAAAGAATAATTCCAATTAATCCTCAATTTACTTCCAAGAGTGGTTATTGGTGGGCATTGTGAAGGAAGCCTGTAGTCCCATCTGTCTGGGAGGCTCAGATGGTAGATTTGTGTCCAGCTGTTACAGGACAACCTGGGCAATGCAGTGAATCCCCCTCTGAAAACAAACACCTCAGATTTTGAAGCACAGACCCCAGGCAGACTTGTTTAATGTACGAACCATGAACCTTAAAACTATTCATTTGTGATTGGTAGTTTGCAAAGTGAATGGGGAAACTAAACTCTCAATAAAAGAAGAATTGGTGTATTTTTTGTTTTTGTTTTTTTTCCAAGAGAGGGTGTCTCTGTATAGCTCTGGTTGTCCTGTATCTTACTCTGTAGACCAAACTGGCCTTGAACTCACAGAGATCCTCCTGCCTTTGCCTCCCTAGTGTTAGGATTAAAGGCGTGCGCCATCACCATATTCTAATTTGCTTTTTCCTTATTCTTGAGCACTGCATGGAAGAAATGTGGAATCCAATAGATTAACACATTAATTAGTAATCCAGCCAATAAACAATAATATATTGATTGCATTACAATTAATTACAGATGTACTGTGCAGGAGACCTCTTGAAACAGCATGTTCCTAGTTAGTGGTACCTAAAGCTAATTGCACTGACTAGAAAAAATGGTGTCTTGACAGTCTTTAAATCTGCCTATTTTAGGATGACTACATATTCTTATGATCTTGTCTCTTACAAATGAGAATGCTTCTTGGGGTAGAATTTCAGAAAATATATTTGACTGTTTATGAGGACGATTCATGCTGACATAGTACTATTCTATTTTATTTCTGAAAATCTACTGAATTATGGATTACTGTGTTCAATAAATGAGAATCTAAGCTTGAGACCACTTAAGAAGAGTGTAACTCTTGCTACTTTCTGCACATAATACCATCATATAAATAAGATATCAGAAAATCTTTACTCAAGTAAGTATAAAGAAGGCCAGTTTTCTGATGAAAAAATAATAAACATTATACCTTATTAAAGGACTATTAAGCCAGGCAGTGGAAGTGCATGTCCTTAATCCCAGTACACATGAAACAGAGACAGGTGGATCTTTGTGAGTCTACAGAGCTAGTTTTAAGACAGCCAGGGCTATACAAAGAAACCCTGTCTCGTTACCAGTGCAGGCCTTTAATCCCAGCAACAGTAAAGCAGAGACAAGTGGGTCCCTGTGAGTTCAAGGCCAGCATGGTCTACAAAGTGAGTTCCAGGACAGCTATGTCTGTTACACAAAGAAAACCTCTCTCAAAAAACAAAACAAAACAAAACAACTGTCTTGGGATGTGGGAAGGACTATTAAAGCATAAAAAAGGTTACAGAATGAGAACGTAGGGGAGAAAACAAATAAGATCTCACCTTATCACGGCAGAGAGATTCAATGAGAGCATCAGCCTCTTCCATCCTTCCATACATCACTAATGCAATGCCAACTGCTAGACCACGAAGAATCTTCTCATGCTGAGTTTCTTGTGCATAGCCAACCATATCCTCAATAGCCTGGGCATTTTTAGAACCTAACATAACCAAACCTAAGGCCAGGCCAGCTGCCTCCCCTGGAGTAAGAAGTAAAATAACGAGCAACAGTAATGTTTATAGAGCCAAAAAAATAAAAAAATAAAAACCATATCCAATTGAAAGTTGTACCAATTATCAAAACAACCATTAGCCTAACCTAAATTTTTAGTTTTTAGGAACTAAAAAATAACTTGAGGTTTAATTTATGTGTGTTCTGCCTGGATGTATGTATGTACAACCACATACTGCCTGGTGCCTACAGAGGTCAAAATTCCTAGAACTGGAGTTATGAGCAGTTCTAAGATACCATGTGGGTGCTGGGGACCAAACATAGGCCTTCTGTAAGAGTAACAAGTGCTTTTAACCACTGAGTTATGTCCCCAGCCCTTGCCACCTTAAAAAAAAAACCCAACTTTTTATTATTATCTATTTATTTGCATGTATGTGTGTTTCTACATATATGCACATGTCTGAGAAGGTCAAAGGGTGTTGTATCCCCCAAAGCTGGTATTACAGGCAGTTGTGAGCTGTCTGATGTAGGTGCTGAACTCTGGACCTAAGATCAATATGAGCTCTTAACTGCTGAGCCATCTTTCTCCAACAGCAATTTTAAAAAATGGGACACATCTTTTATAGCTTTTAAATGCAGCATCAAATCTTGTAATAAAGTCAAGAGATATTATGGCAACTTTTCTTGTTTGCTTTAAAACATTATCACCAAACACCAAGGAATATTCTCAGGACACAAATAGCTCTCTTTAAAAACTTTCTATTTGCACAAGTTACTTCTGTCAGAGCACTCTGCATATGCCCCTTTAGAAAGTCTACGTTAGAAAAAAAGTATTAAGATAAACCTGCTTAACGGAGCAAAATCTGCTCCCTCTTCAGCAAGAGAAACCCACTAAATTTTTAGGACAACACTAGCCTTCTCCATCCTGTCCAATGCAATGCCAACTGCAAAACAAAAAACGACAACAAAATGCCCAAAACAAAAACTAAACAAAAAAACAAAAAACTAGAATTTCTTCATCTCCAGTTTTTAAAAGAAGACTATAAAAGACAAAAAAAAAAAAAACTCCAACAAACCCACAATTCTATTAATCATGAAGATTGTTGTATCAGTAACAAATGTTTACCTGTCACAGCATCATCCTGATAAAGGTTTGTTTTCAGCAAATCATACACATCTTGACGAGCAGTTCCCATTGCAGCCAAACCAAGGCCCAGACTGCCTCCATGTCTAACAATCTAGGGCAAAAAGCGTTGGTTCCAATAATTTAGAACACAGTACTTAAAATCCAAACTTAAATTCTAAAGAACACATGCGTGATAACCTAGGCTAGTTTCAAACTCACTGTGTAGCTAAGGATGATCTTGAACTGTTTGATCCTTCTACTTCTCAATTGTCAAAAAATATTTTGACGAGAAACATACAGAGGATGGCTCAGTAAGAAAGATCAGAGAATCAGGAGTTCCATGGTAACTTCAGCAATTTTAGTTATGATGTCTGCTGGTGCACACAGTGACTGGAGAAGTGCATGAGAGAAAGAAATAAGAGTACCTCCATAAATTTACATGAGAAAGACTGAACAATACTAGAGGCAAGTACCAGTGAAAGAACGGGAGGTAGGCAGGTGAAATCTGCGATGTTTGTGGCCTCTGGAGAAGGAGGCAGTACAGAAGATGCTAAGGACTGAGAAGAAAGCACCTACTGAATACATTTGTCAAGCAGGGAGATGGGGTAGAGCACAAAGCTCATCTTATCTGAAAAAGGTTGTGCAGGTTGTTTACTGCAATATACAGTTTGCGCTCACTGACAGCAGCACTCCAGCACTCTTTGGAAACACTCCTTCCCCACGGCTGACCTTGGTCCTAACTGGCATGTGGGTGCTGCTCCAGGGCAAGAGGACATTCCACCTCTAGAATCTTAATGTTTTCAACTAGAGAAATTCAAGGACAAAAACGTTTCAAGTTTATTCATCCTGACAACAGGTCCCTGAAGACATAACACCATTAGTTCCTATTTATATGTAATGTGTCACCCAGAGTTACTCAGCTTTTAGTAAAAAGCTGGTTCATCAATATTCTCATTAATTATGTAAGATACTTCTGATTATGAACTCCTTACTTCATTCAGAAGAGACCTCTATTACTAGTGTTTTGTTTTGTGTGTTTATGTCTGTCTGTCTATCCATAAACTACCTGAAAGTGAGGTAAAGATGTGCACACATACATGGAGTGTTAATTAAGACACAATCTTCTTGGTTCATTTTTTTTTCCACAGACATTTGAGGCTAAGGTGTTCTGGTTCGTTTAACCATTATCCTAGTAACTTTCTAAAAATTCACTCAAACCTGAAAACTAAAGTCTAACATCTCATTTCAGAGTCATTTAAAATAACAAGACTACTTAATAATTTTTTTCAAAAATAACATTGAAAAATCTTATTTATGATTAAAATAAGCAATAATTCTGACTTCTCAGAGTATATGATACTTTGGAAGCCCTGCATTTCCTTTAAAATGACATGGTTAAACCAAGTGAGAAGTAGGATCAATACAGTAAAAACATTCCAAGAGCCATAAGTGAGACAACGGTGTATTTTAGGGATACTTAGAACTATGTATGTCTTGCTTATGTCACCTGTTCTTAAAGGACATAAAAGCACAATTTTAACTTCCAGAAAAAGAAAAGAAACTTAGCTCTAAAAAAAGAAGAAAGGAAAAAAAGCAAGTATGATGACTCATTTCTGTAATTTTGGCACTCAGGAAGCTGAGGAAGGAGAAAGTCTGAGTTGGAAGGCTACCTGGGCTAAACAGCAAGACCCTATCACAAGAAAACTGACCCCCCCCCCAAAAAAAGCAGTATCAACATAACCTCCCCTCACCAAATTACTACAGAAAGTACTGTTTTTGGTATTACCAAATCCTAAGAGATCTTTCCTGTTGTGAAATATTATTTTAAGATGTGTTACATTCATTTTTGTTAATGCTGTTTAATATTTGTTTAACGATGCTAAAATGTGTTTCATTCTTTTATGTTGCATTTGTTTAACTCTGTGAAGCTGTGTTAACTTTGCCTGCCTAAACACCTAATTGATTTACTAAAGAACTGATAGTAAGGGCCAGGCGGTGGTGGCACTTGCCTCTTTAATCCCAGCACTTGGGAGGCAGAAGCCAGCGGATCTCTGTGAGTTCAAGGCCAGCCTGGTCTACAAGGGCCAGTTCCAGGACAGGCTCCAAAGCTACAGAGAAACCCTGTCTCTAAAAACCAAAACCAAAACCAAAAAAACAACAACAAAAAAAACCCCACAAAATAACCCCCCCAAAAACAACAAAAACCCTCCAAAACCGAAAAAATCCCCCCCAAAACCCCAAAAACTAAAAAAACAAAAAACAAAAACAAACTGATAATAAATAGCTAGGCAGGAGAAAGGATAGGAGGGGCTGGCACGCAAAGAGAATAAATAGGAGGAGAAATGAGGAAGAGAAGACTGAGGAGCAAGAAAAGGAGGAGAGGGCCAGCCACCCAGTCAGGCACAGCATAAGAAAGAACGTTAGGAATTATTATTATTATTATTGGCTAGAAAATATTATTTTAAGGTATGTAACTTTTGTTTATGCTGCATTTGATTAACTGTGAAGGTGTGATTTTTTGCCTGTTTAAAATAGGCTGATGGTACTAATAAAGAGCTGAATGAATAATAGCAAGGCAGGAGAAATAGGTGGGACTGGAAGGCAGAGAGTATAAATAGAAGAAGGAGAGCCAAGGAAGAGGCAATGAGAGAACAAGGAGAGGAGGATGTCAGGGGCCAGCCACCCAGCTACCCAGCCAGCCACGGAGTAAGAATGAAAGAAAAATATACAGAACTAAGAAAAAGAAAAAGCCCAGAGGCAAAAGTAGTTAGGATAATTTAAGTTAAGGAAAGCTGGTTAGAAACAAGCCAAACTAAGGCTGGGCATTCTTAAGTAATAATAAGCTACTGTATATGTGTGATTTATTTGGGAGGTGGGTGGTGGGCCCCCTCAAAGAGCCAAAAGAGTAATATATTACACAACAAAGAAAAAAAAAAGGTATATAAAAATAAAAAAGGGTGAAAGCCTAGAGGCAAAAGGTAAACAGGATTAACTGAATTTAAGAAAAGCTGGCTAGAAATAAGTCAAGACAAGGCTGGGAATTTATAAATAAGTATAAATCTCCATGTGATTATCTGGGAGCGGGGTAGTGGGCCCCCAAAGAGTAAAAAAAGAAAAAAAAAAAAAAACCCCAACTACACTATCCACTGAAATACTAAGCAAATATATAATCTCATTAGTGGTTCTCAGCCTTCCTAATGCTGCGACCCATTAACACAGTTCCTCATGTTGTGAGGACCCCTAAGCACAAAATTATTTCATTGTTTCTTCATAACTGCAATTTTGCTACTATAAGAATTGTAATGTAAATAGCTGGTATACAGAATATCTCATACGCGACCCCTGTGAATGGGTGGTTTGAATCCCCAAAGGGGTTGCAACATACACAGTTGAGAACCACTGTCCTAGATTCTCAAATAAAGGAAATTTGGTTTTTCATCCTAATACTTACATCATTGCTGGCATTCTTGAGCTGATTAAGGAGATAGTCAATTATGTCTCCACCATGATTGGCATGAATGAGACCCAATGCATAGAGACCTCCACCTTCCTGATAGGCTGATCCTGGAGAAGTATCCTTGGGAAGGTATGTTGCCATTAACTGTAATGCTTCCTTCTCATGGCCCTGTCACAAGAGGTAAGAAAAAGGTAGAGGAACACAGATGCACCATCTTCTCCACAGAATGTCCCTTTGCTGATGCAGGTAACAGAATACGCTTTCATCCAAACAACTCCACTATTCAAATATGAGTCTTTAAGAGAACTAGGTATACCCTGATTAGAAAACATGGTGGCTAGATCTACTTTTTACTTTGTTTTATAATGTTTCTTCAAATTAATTTAGACTATACAACATTTCAATTGAACTGTGTGGTAGTTTGAATGTAATTGGCCCCCATAGCTCATAGGGAGTGGCACTATTAGGAGGTGTGGCCTTGGTGGAGCAAGTGTGTCACTGTGGAGATGGGCTCTGAGGTTTCCTACGCCTAGTTCAGTCCACTGCCTGTTGCCTGTGGATCAAGGTGTAGGACTTTCAGCTCCTTCTCAGGCACCATGTCTGCCGGCATGCCACCATGTCCCACCATGATGATAATGAACTAAACTATAAGTCATCCCATTAAATGTTTTTTTTTTTTTTTTTTTTTTTTTTTTTATAACGGTTGCAGTGGCCATAGAGTCTCAGCAACAGAAACTAAGCTAAACTAAGACAAACCGTTGCAAAATGGTTTAGGAAATCTTAGGAAAAGGATTTCTGTTGGAATACACTTATTTTAGTGCCTTCCTTACTGTATCTTTCCCTGTCTGAGGACTGAGCTAAGCTGACAACATACACCTGTTGATGAATTACAATAAATTTACGCTTCTTAGCCCCAGAAAAATGGCTTCTTCTCCGATAACTAGTCACAATGAATAAAATATATTACCTTATGTATTACACCCAAGCTGGCAGTTGCAGTAAATTTGGCCCAGTTAGTGGCTCTGGCCAACCACTCCAAGTTATCTCTGTAAGAAACAAAGCAACCCGAGCATTATTAATACTAACTGTCCAGAGTAAGTTGTTCCCTTTCTGAGAAAGAGTCTAGCATTATAGCCCAGACTGGTCTTCAACCAGTGATCCTCCTGCCTCAGCCTCCCAAATACTGTCATTACATATATGTGTTAATATTCTGAAGTTTTTTTGCTTGCTTGTTTTTTGAGACAGGCTTCTCTGCACAGCCCTGGCAGAGATTCTCCTGCCTCTACCTCAGTGCTGTGACTAAAGGCATGCACCATCAATGCCCAGCTCTGAAGATTCTTAAAATGGATGATATATAATTCTACTTTGAAAAGGAAAATCATAATCTATAAATATAATTTATATCAATTTTTCCTTCAAGTTACCATAGCAACTAATAAAATTAATTTTATTTTTAAATGAGTAAATGTAAAACAATATACGTAACAAGCAAACATACTTAAAATTTAAGACTACTCAAAGTATAATAAGAAGTACTATCATTGTAATCTCAGTTACAAACCACTTGGTGGGCTGGAGAGACAGCTTAGTGGTTAAGAGCACGTACTATTCTTTCAAGAGAACCCAAGTTCAGTTCCCAGCACCCAAGTCAGTGGCTCACAACCTCCTGTAACTTCAGCTCCAGGGGATTTGACACCCTCCTCTGGCCTCCAAACACAACTGTACACACCTACCCTACCCCCAGACACAGGAATACAGATAACTTATTAAAAAAAAATCCATCACAATGGAATTCTTCAGGCATATTTACCTAAGAAACTGGTCACTGGTAGTACCACAGTGCATGAATGAGTTTGCTATTACAGTTGCTGTATGACATACAGAATTTCGTACTGCATCCTACAAAAACAAGTACACACTTCTTTATCACTGGCAAAATATTTATACATACATAAGCTCACACACATTCAGAAGCCGTATTTCACAGCAAAATCGGAAAACAATTGAAATGGGATTTAAAATATGATTCTGGGAGCTGGGTAGTGGTGGCACATGCCTTTAATCCCAGCACTCGGGAGGCGGAGACAGGCAGATCTCTGTGAGTTCAAGCTCAGCCTGGTCTACAGAGCGAGTTCCAGGACAGGCTCCAAAGCTACAGAGAAACCCTGTCTCATAAAACAAAAAGAAACAAAAACAAAAAAAATTAATCTGGGGATATTTCTTTAGATAAGGATTACATAGCTAGCCTGGAAAAACAAGACAATCAAATAGTATTATTTGTGGTATTATTATGAACTTAAGGTCATGATCACATTTTTGTTTGTTTTATGGGACAGGGTTTCAAATAGTCCAAGCAGGCCTGAACTTGCTTGAACTCCTGAGATTTCTGCTTTCTCCTCTTAAGTCTATCGATTCTAGGCCTGTATTACAACACCCGGCTTAATCATAATTTTTTTTTTATCACAGATTTAAAGTGTGAATTACAATTTCCTACTCTTCTCCTGAATAGCTTAACTATTCAGTTAACTACTCAGAAATTTCTGTTTCTCTTTAGCATCTTGCCTAAGGGCTCCAAGGTATTGGGGTAACTTAAGTAGCAATGCTATAACTCTTCTGGCCTACACCTCTGGCAGTCACTGAATTATAAATGTATCAATGTAGAAATGTAGTTATAGTGCTGGGGATAGAACTCAAGGCTTTTTACACTTCAGGCAATCACACTACTCCTGAACTACCTCCTAAGCCCTAACCTATTTTTAAATTATGTTAGTCTGTATCTTTTTGCCATTTGTAAACATGAATTTAAGGTTTCAAAAGGCACCTTATAAATGATTAAATAAAACACTGTTTAGCCACTGAACAGCACATGGCTGTAAGAAAAGAACAAATGTCTCTGGGATAAGGGATACTGAGTAAGAAAGAAGATTTTAAAAATGCTATTCATCTTTTAACATGAAAACTTTTTACTCCCAAGAAAAAAAAGTTTATTTAGTACACTGTAAAGAGAGCAGTGGGCACAGCAACAACAGATGAGCTACTTGCCTTGAAAACACCATGTATGCACGAATGTGAGTGTTCATGTGGGAACGCGCGTGTCATCTCAGTTGTCATTCCTCAGGAGCTAACCACCTTGCTTTTTGAGTCAGGGTTTCTCTGGAGGTCAACCAATTCACCTGACTCCCCATCACACCTGCCATTTTTTTGTGTGTTCCTGGGACTGACCTCATGTCTTGTTTTGAAAAACAACTAAACATTTACCAACTGAGCTATCACTCAAGCCCTTTAGAAAACTTCCGAATGAAAATAGTAATCATACCTATTCAAAAATTAAAATCTGTTAGGATCAATATCTCAATAATGCAACAGCAAAGTCTTGATTATGCTATTATATTCAACTGTTATGTGAATACAAAAAGATAAAAATGTTTTAAGAATGAAACAAAAAACTCACCACACTTCCCAACAAGAGACTAGCACAAAAACAGGAACTCAATCTTTGTTAATTCCTTTCCCTCCAGAAAGTGAGCGCTTTCCCCACTCACTGATCTTTTTTGGTGCGGGGAGCGAATCCAGGGACACATTCACACATGTTCCGTAGCTTTTTTTTTTTTAGTTTAGACACATTCATTGTTATTTTTATAAAAAGTTAACATTTTCTTGATTATACAAAATAAAATAAAGGCTTCAACAAGGTACTGAAGAATGTTCCATTATGGACAATGTCTACCTTTGTGTTTTTCAGGATCATGAGGTCTGTATTGTTATTTCGTATGAGAAACTGCAGGTGTAATTCAATAGCCATTTCACCACTTAAAATTTTAATCATTTTCAGTGTCTGGTCCTTGGGTTCTGGACTCTACAAAAAAAAGAAAAGAAAAGAAAAGAAAATCCAAATATTAGTGAAATTCACTAAGCCAATCTTATTTCATCAGCCTTAAACCAGAAAGCAATTACACACACACACACACACACACACACGACTCATATAACTCATACCCTCCCACGCCCTTCTTCCCTCATATTTTAATAAATTAAATTTATTATTTATTTAAATAATATCAAGATCTAGAAAATTCAACTATCAATGTTTGGGAGAAACACAATTTCCTTTTTGTTTTTTTAAAAAAAGATTTATTTATTATGTATATGACATTCTGCCTCCATGTATGCCCGCACGCCAGAAGAGGGCGCCAGATATTATTAAAGATGGGTTTGAGCCACCATATGGTTGTTGGGAATTGAACTCAGGACCTCTGGAAGAGCAGCCAGTGCTCTTAACCACCTAGCCATATCTCCAGCCCCCACAATTTCCTTTTTTAATCACATTTCACTTAGGTAGACTACAAATTCAAAAGAAGAATGCAATTTATCCCAAGGTAGTTTTTAAAACCAGGATTTATGATTTTTAATTATTTGTATATGTCTGTGTCTGTATGAATTATGCTATGTGTGTGTAGGTGGCCTCAGAAGTCAGAAGAAAGCATCAGATACCCAGAGATGGGAGCTACAGGTGGTTGTGAGCCTCCCAACATGGGTGATGGGAACTCAACTAAGGTCCTCTGAAAGAGCAGCATGCACTTCTAACTGCTAGGCTACCTCCCAGGCCAGGCCCCCATGGTAGCTTCTGTCTGTCTGTCTGTCTGTCTGTCTGTCTGTCTGTCTGTCATCTATCTATCTATCTATCTATCTATCTATCTATCTATCTATCTATCTACCTACCTACCTACCTACTACCTACCTACCTACCATCCATCCATCTATATTTTTGAGACAGGGTTTCTCTGTGTAGCCCTAACTGTCCTGGACCTGTAGACCAGGCTGGCCTTGAACTCAGAGATCTGCCTGCCTCTACCTCCCAAGTGCTGGGATTAAAGGTGTGTGCCACCCCTGCCCAGTACTTTTATTTATTTTTAAAGACTTGCTTACTTTTATTTATTTTTTTCTAAAGATTTACTTATTTATTATCTATACAATGTTCTACCTGCAGGCCAGAAGAGGGCACCAGATCTTAATACAGATGGTTGTAAGCCACCATGTAGTTGCTAGGAATTGCACTCAGGACCTGTGGAAGAGCAGCCATCTCCCCAGCCCCATTTATTTTTATTTTATGTGTATAGGTATTTGCCTTCATGGATTGGCTGTGCATCACTCGCATGCCAGGTGCCTGCCTATGAAGACCAGAAACGGGCACAGGGTCCCTAGAACTAGAAGTACATACAGTTGTAAACCACAATGTAGGTGATGGAATTGAACCTGGGTTCTCTAGATGAGTTTTTAAAACTACTTTTTACAGAAAACACAAAAAACTCTCAAAAACTCAAATATATATCATGTATTTAAAAAAAATGCTGGTCATGGTAACGACCACCATCAACCCCCACTTGTCAGGCAGCGCTCTGGTCTGACCTACTACAGTCAGTTCAGCCAGGACGACACAATGACAGCCCCTCTGCTGCCACCCCGCTCCCTCTTCCTCCCCCTTCCTCAAAAAAGAAGAAAAGGCCCTTCAAGAATACTTTGCAGTCCACTCACCGTATCCGGTGTCTTTCCTGCCAGTGCACTGCCTGTCTTCTCCTCCGTTTCCATAGGGTCACTAAAAGAAGAAAGCCAACGATCAACATTTCAATAAATCTCTTAAAATTAATAGAAGGTGTAGGCAATTTAGTTATATTGTAGATTTGAACTATGTCCAAAACATTTTACAAGAAAATACATTCACTTTGTGGATATTACTCATTAAGAATTAAGATTCTTGTATCTTTAAGATGGAGGACACAGATATTGAATCTCCCCTAAATAAACTCTTTAAAACAAACAGAAAATGAATCCAAGTTAGCAAACTTTGTGAATAATAAACACAACAAAAACGGGGTCAAAAAAAGTATCTTGTCCATTCCCAAAATAGTCAGGTGAAGACGAACCACCCATAGCTAAAAGTGTAAACTATCTGGGACCCCCCCACAACTTTAAAATAAACAGCCAACACATCCTCTGAGTCAATCACAATGTTGTAGAGAGAACAGTGGGCAGAGGAAACATGAACACAAGAGAAAGTTTTAGGGAACACTGAAAATTAGAAAAATGACCTTTAACAAGCCACCTCTGTAAAAGTTTTAGAAAGCTAGTTTTAGTAAAATGAATCACAGAAAATGACTAAAGTAAAATTTTATGCAATATGAGAAAATTTATTTCAAGTAATGAACATTTTATAGGTATGGTGGTACATGCCTTTAATACCAGCATTAAGGAAGCAGAGACAGGTGGAGCTCTGTGAATCTGGGGCCAGCCTGGTCTACACAATGCGCTGTAAACTAGCCAGAGGCCAGCCTGGTCTACAAATAGATCAATGGGAAAGAGAAAAAAAATCTTCCAAGCGTTCACAGAACAACCCATTAAGTTCTAAGCATTCAATGGCTCCTCACACCAAAACTTCAAATACTTAACAGTCCTCTCCAAAACAACATGGTCAGATACTTCACAGCAATACCAATTCCTTCCTTCCTTCCCTCTCTCCCTTTCTTTTTTTATCGAGACAGGGTTTCTCTGTGTAGCTTTAGAGCCTATCCTGGAACCCACTCTGTAGACCAGGTTGGCCTCGAACTCACAGAGACCCGCCTCTCTGCAGCCCGAGTGTTAGGATTACAGGTGTGCACCACCACCACCCATCCAGTAGTTTGTTTTCTATTGCTGTGATAAACACCATGACCAAAAGGAAAGCGTTCACTTGGCTTCAATGTCCCAATTTCAGTTCATCATGAGGGGAAGTCAAGAAAGGAAGTCACGGCAGTAATCAAAGCAGAACTAAAGCAGAGGCCATGGAGGAACACTGCTTACTGGATGTTCTTATGGTTTGCTCAGCTCGCTCTTTTATACAACCCAGGGCCCCTTGCACAGGGGTAGCAATAACCACAATAGACTGAGCCTCTCCCACAAGTAATTGCCCCATAGATTTACCTACAGGCAATCTGATGGAGGAAATCTCAACTGAAATTCCCTCTTCTCAGATGACTCTAGCTTGTGTCAAGTTTGCAAGAACCCTAGCACACTATCTAAGTAGTGACTATACTGTATTGTCTAGGGATTGCCCCTACCCAGTCAGTCAGTCTAACTGGCCAATGCAGAGCTTGTGGATATAACTGTGGAGCCTCAAAGGATACTTCCTATACACAGAATTTTGTTTGAAATGTATGAGGAAGGCATTAACAGTTGAGAGGGAAGTAAGATCTTAATAGGTTTCAAAACAATGACTCTCACTGCTAAACAGACAGTTATGGGAGAAAAATATGCTGGAACAGTCATGATATAAACATTTTAAAGAGCTGGTCTAAATGTATAAGGATATGCAGGGGAAAGTGCATATTGTATGAATCTAAGGCATTATTTATTTGGCTTTAATAGAAGTGCAAAGCCCAGAACATTTCTTTCTAAATTTCTATCTCAGATGGATCTGAGGCCAATATCTCGGCCCACCTATCCCACATACTTTAATACAATAAAGTAGCCACATATTATCTGACATGCTTGCCCTACCACCTAATCCTTTCTATTTCTTTTTAGAAGGATTCACTTTGGTTGTCCTTACTTTGCCGATTATAGGGCAATACCATAAGACCTTACAATCTATAGAAGCTAATAGTTAAACTTATTTATTCTTAAAAATATACTACCTATGAATATTTTATGTAGTCTCCAGATTAAAAAAACATCTTTTGTGCAGTTAATGGTGATGAAGAAGATACTTATACCTGTCTTTCTCTGATCCTGGCACAGTACCCGTATTAGTAGATCCAGGCACAGAAGCAATGGGAGTACCAACAGTTCGAAGATTCTGGATTACAGATGACAAAAACTGCTGGCTAGCACTTTCATACAAATCAAAACAAATCTGATAGGCCATCAGCAGGTTGTCTTCCTTTACCAGCTTTTCTAAGATATCACTCACGGCCTGAGGATCATCTAAGAAAATTAAGCACTGAAATGGAGATAAAAAATTAGCATACAGTAACTGAAAACTTCATATACAGGTACTTAGAGCAAGACACAGTTCACAATACAAACCGGAAGAGACTTGTCTAGTCTAGCATTCCATTTCAGAACCCAACACTAAGTAAATGTTTCCTAAAAATCCCATTCGCTCAGATTATCTGCGTGGCTCTGCCTCCTGAGAACTGGGACTAAAGGTGTGCACTACTGCACCCAGCAATCTTCACTTCTTTCAGTCACATCCACAATTTATTCATGTACTTGTCTACTTATTTATTTATTTGGTTTTTTAGGACACAGTTCCTCTGTGTAGCTATGGCTGTCCTGGAACTTTGTAGACCAGGTTAGCCCTGAACTCAAGATCTGCCTGCCTCTGCCTCCTGAGTGCTGGGACTAAAGACGTGGACCACCGTTGCCTGGCCATAATTTACATACAGTACCTTTTAACCTATACTTTATTGCCATAAAATGTTAAGAATCAATCATTCATTTAACACACATTGTGCTGTCTGTGCTAGAATAAGAGTAATCAAAATTATCATTTTAAAGCATTTTATTACTTCCGTTAAATATCTTCCATGTGTTTAAATAAAACTAACCTTTCAATAATTCAGTTTAATTTTTAAAAAAGTCAGCTTAAATGTTATCCCCTCATAAGTAGCAAATTACTCACTTTCAAGAAAAACATAGTCACCGGGCGGTGGTGGCGCACGCCTTTAATCCCAGCACTCAGGAGGCAGAGGCAGACGGATCTCTGTGAGTTCGAGGCCAGCCTGGTCTACAAGAGCTAGTTCCAGGACAGGCTCCAAAAGCCACAGAAAAACTCTGTCTCGAAAAACAAAACAAAACAAAACAAACAAAAAAAAAAAAAAACAAGAAAAACATAGTCAAAATTATTATAAACTAAGAACAAGAATTACTGGAAACAAAGGAAGTGACTAGTAAGCAGTGCTTAAGTAAGGCAGAGTTAATGTACTGAATACACAGTAAGTCATTAAACATTACCAAAGGGAGTAAAACACCTAAAAGAATACAATTGTCTATAAGAAAAGAAGTTGAACCAGAAGAAAGGGGCAGAGAAATATTATATATGAGCATTAAAAAAAATAATAACTTAGAAAAAGAACTTCAAAAACATCAAAGAAAAGTAAAAAGAAATACAATGTTAAATATTAAACTGACTTTGGGTGACATAAAAAAAATCAACTTAAAACCCTGTGTTGACTTGGAGTAATTTCAATGTGGTCATTTTTTATCCTGGTATTTTCAGTCTCAAATTGCATTCTGAATCATTTTTTAAAGGGGACATACATGTATGTACCCCCATATATATATATATATATCGTATTCATTACAATGAATATGAAATACTATACTCTTAAGCAGTATACGAAAGTATATACAGTGTATCAAATTGCTTAAAAGCAAACCATGCACATCTTCTGTCACTGAAAGCTGCAGAGACTCTGAGCAGAGATTTAGTAGATCTAAATGTGCAATAAATTGTGGAAAACATCTACCATTAATGATCTTTAGGGAAAGGCCTCCAAGAAGAGAAGGGGGGAAAAATCAGGCTTTATTTCATATATTTTCTATGCTACTTGAAAATTTTAAGTGGTACAGAGAGATAAAATATACCCAATGTTGTATTTTGAGTAATGAGCCCATACATTATATTAAACTAAATAAAGAATATACATGATTACAAAGAATACACTGTAGGAAAATTATTTTTAAGTGTTATGAGAATCCACTTAGCAGTAAAAAGGAATACAAATCATGTTATCTTATCCTCACAGGATGTGTAGTGACCTGTATAAAGCCCATAGCAACTCAGCCTAACAAAAGAGAGACTATGCTGTACCATGCAGTGGTGCAACGAACGGGTTCGCATGGAGTAAGGTGATCAGAGTAAGTACCTGACAAACATTGATGAAATCGGGCTTTTCCAAGTTCATGTAGATCTTAACCAGGACTCTCAATACTTTATTCCGAAACTGTTTATTCTGCATTAAAGACATGCAGAGCTTGAGGCTGTAAGCTAGCATTCCTGGGACATCATTCTGAAAGATATAATTTAAAGAGATATCATTATCTAGTTACTGAAACATTATGTACATTTAGAGACCACTATTTAATTTATTTGTTTATTTTGTGTTTAGAACAGCCAATGATTTAAGCTAGAAAACTTAAACCAGCTAAGAGGTTTGTTTTTGTGATGAAAGGCATCGAAGCTAAGAAAAGCACTCTGCCACTGAGGTCCCTTCCCAGCCTTTGGCTTTTCCAGAGCACCTCACTGTGTACTCAACCCTCCTGTCTTCACATCCAAGTGCTGGAATTAAAGGCATACACCACATATGTGGCTTGGAGGAATCCTAAGAATAATTACATATTTCTATATCTTTACGGAAAAAAAATGAAATGAAAAACCAGGCACAGTGATATACATCCATGAACCCACACCTTGGGTGATGTAGAAAGAAGGATCAGTAATTCAAATTTGAGGACAAACTGGCTTGCATGTGACCCTGTTTCAGAAAAGCTATAAAACCCAAACAGATATTAAATAAAACAAACACACAAAAAAGGAGTAAAAATAATTCAATACTACTTAATGATCAATCAGGATGTGACTATGTGAGCATAGTATGCTATAACGATCATATACTAAAAATTATAAAAACCTGGCTGTACAATGTTTTGCTTTGTAACTACCTTCTCCTACTTTGCTGCTAAAGCCCCTGTGACTTGCTGCCCACATTCAAAGGTCACAAAGCACAATGTGATAGAACTATCTCCATCTCTGACTGACACAGGCCTTTGTTTGATGCTCTTGTTTTCGTCAATGGATATGTTGTCAGATACCTTCTAAATATTATAGCCACAGGTTAGTGGGGCTGTCAGCTTTGGTCAGAAAGGTTTCTTTCTGCAGTGGGCAGTGATTAACATAGAGACTCAGGGTTAGTCAAAGTGCTGAGAATGAATCACTAGTGTTCAGCTTTAACCATTTCAAGGCTCAGGGAACACTGAAGAACAGAAAACATACAGAATATTAGAGCTGAAGGGTGAGGAGGAACAGGGAGACTGCAAAATGTGTCTTCCAGACATGTGACCTGAGTACATGTGAATTCCATTGAACTCAGGAATTCACTGCAGCCTTGGTCACCTGGACAAGACCTGCATGGGCTCAAGCCAGTCAACATTCCAGTGTGGATGAGAGAGGCTCAAGAGACTCTAGCTCTAGCGGAGTAGCTACTGACAGCGATGGCTACCGGGGAAGGGAAATCATTTTTCTTTGGAGGTGTGGCAAACGGTGGACAGCCATGTCAGTGGGAGGAAGCAATAATGAGACCTCATAAGTTATAAAAGAAAGGACAGGCCAGTTCGGTGACTCAGCAGGTAAAGATGCTTGTTGCCAAGACTGATCTAAGCTCAATACCCAAGGCCCACGTGGAGGAATGAAAAAACCAATTCTCACTGTCTTCTGATTTCTCTGCATGCACTGTGGCACATGTGTGCTCTACCTAGAGAGACAACAAATAAATAAAGTGCATTGGAAAAAAAAAGGAGGTCATGAGGTGGGGACATCTAGGAGTGTGAAGAGGAAGGCTGGAGTGGGTATGACTTAGATACGCTACATACATGCATGAGATTGTCAGAGCATCAATAACAAGTATTCTAAAAAATAAATATGGCTGAGAGGTGGCTGTGCACACCTCTAATTCCAGGACTCAGGAGGAAGAGGCTGGTGGATCTCTGTGAGTTCAAGGCCAGCCTGGACTACAGAGCTGGTTTTAGGACAGTCAGTGCTACATAGAGAAACCCTGTCTTGAAAAACCAAAACAGACAAACAACAACAACAACAACAACAACAACAAAAAAGAGTTTGTGTTTGGACACTTTGTTCTCTTGATTTCCCATCAATCCCAACCTCTAAATGACATTATCTACTTACAGATTCCAGTACAGTCTTCTCAAAGACATCTAGTCTTCTGGTCTCCAAAGCAATGCCAATCGCTTGCTTGTACTTGTGGTCATCAAGACATCGCTGGAACATTTTATTCACAATGCCTTCCAATCTCTGGTCAATTGGCTTTTTTTCTCCTTCAGGCAAATCTGCATTTTCTACACACTGTTTGGTATAATGATCAATGCATTTTGCTATGGAGAAAATAAAATAATTGTTTTGTAAACTGGTTTAAACTACCAGAAAATAAATTTATGATCATGAACACTATAAATAAGTACAAAGTAATAAGTACGATTTAAAACACTAGGACTTTAAATAAGTCATTTTTATGATAGTTACAATAAAGGACCAAACATCAAAACCAACAATGCTGGTATTATCCCAAACATTACTAATTATTTTTATAAAAATCATACGTATCAATTCAATTAATTCAAAAGAGATAGATAGCCGGGCGGTGGTGGCGCACGCCTTTAATCCTAGCACTCGGGAGGCAGAGGCAGGCGGATCTCTGTGAGTTCGAGACCAGCCTGGTCTACAAGAGCTAGTTCCAGGACAGGCTCCAAAGCTACAGAGAAACCCTGTCTCGAAAAAACCAAAAAAAAAAAAAAAAAAAAAAAAAAAAAAAAGAGATAGATAAAATAGTTGCTGCTTCATTTTTTAAAAAAATACTTGTCATTACACAAAATATTTAAAAAGGCCTGTAACATTAATTACCACAATGAATATATTATACTTTACATCTGGAAATAAGAATTTCGAGATTAGGAACTATAAGTAAATTATCTTTGTAGAATAATGGTACCACAGGCTCAAAAAGGAACTCCAAAGAATGTCAAATACTTTTTTTCAAGTAACAACAGCAAGTCAGAAAAAAACAAAACAAAACAAAACAAAACCATCTTAACATGTTATGGAATCTATATCCCCCAGAGTGCCTGAAAATTCATGCAGGAGCATGTACGCCCAATTTGACTTTCACATTTCAGAATGATTAGGGTGAATAGAGAGGAAAGAGACATACTGATGGTATCAGTAACACACCAGATGAGAAACACTACATGAACAAGTTAGTTATATGTATTTGAAATCATGTTTTAAACATTCTAGATTAAAAAACGGGGGGATTTCCCCTCAAGCTGCCTTATAAGCTACCATCTCTTCACTGGTTTAACATGCTCCTACTCAAAGAAAAGTAAACATACTAGTTTCAGACTAATCAGTTCCAAACCTTGGAAAACAGAAATAATCATCACAAAGAACTGTTAGCCCACAAGATGGTCCATGCTAAGTGAGTCTATATGGGGAGAATAGCAATGGACCTTTATAAACTGGGTATACCATATTTAAGGTTTACCTAGGTAGAACCATGAAAGTTCAGGTCAGTTAATAAGAATAAAGTAGCAATCACAAAATAGACATCAAGCAATTCTGGTTGTAGAAAATGTTGATCAGACTAAAAATCTCTGAAGGAAAATACCAAAATTTCTCCGTTTAAAGGTCTAAGCAAATAATGCAACTACCCTCTTAATTAGCAATGCAAATATCTGCACCTACACATTCCTGAGCTCTCTGAAACCGTGATCCTAATTTTGTCAAAAAACTATGTCTGAAGAGCATGCAGTCCCTGTGTTCAACTTCCAGATAAAAATTTTCAATCAAAATTTTTTCAAAATAAGGTCTCTTTGTGTAGCTCTGTTTGTCCTAGAATTCACTATGTAGACCAGGCTGGCCTTGAACTCACAGAGATCTGCCTGCCTCTGCCTCCCAAGTGCTAGGGTTAAGGGTGTTCATCATCACTGCCCAGATAATTTTCAAACAATTTTTAAAGCTATAAAACCTTTAACTGAAAACCATATGCAGTTGTATCAACTTAAGACACGTGAGAATCCAAAGCTTTGCCTGTGAGTTACCCATTATAATATGTCCTTCCAAGGCCCATTGTTAAAAGTTTGGTCCTTAGCTTGGAGCTCTTGTAAAACATAGACATAAAGGCAACAAGGCCCTGGTCTCTTCTTCTTGGCTCTTTCATTTTAGACATGAGATGAACAGTTTTACTTTGTAATGTGCTACCACAATAGTACTGCCTTAATGCAGGTCCAAATAATCAAAAACAGAAACCTTCAAAACCATGAACTAAAACCCCTTTTTCAGTAGAGCTGTGGTGGCGCACGCCTTTAATGGCAGCACTCAGTGGTCAGAGGCAGGTGAGTCTCTGAGTATAAGGCTAGCCTGATCTACAAAGTACAGGACAGCCAGGGTCTTACAAAGAAACCTTGACTTAAAAAAAATCAAAACAACAAACCACTTTCTCTTTAAAAGTGGATAATCTCAAGTCTCTGTTACATTGATTACCACACCAATATTTCTAAAATCAACAAATGCACCAGACGTGGTGGCACATAATACAATCCCAGTACTTGGGAGGTGGAGGAAGGAAGATCAAAAGTTTGAGGATAGCTTGAGCTACAGAGTGAGTTGTAGGCTATATCAGGCTATATACATAGCAAAAGCCATCTCAATAAACCAACAAAAAATAACAATAAGGCTTTTAGAGTGAGTCAATCTAGGTTTTAATTTCTTGCCCTTTTAAATAGCCACGGACCTTTTCATTTTAAACCCTACTCTTCTCATTTGTGCAACAAGGCTAGTTCCTTCTCACAGCTTTGTCAGCTGCGACAAAGCAAGACTATGAAGAATGGCCAGCAGTGTGAAGAGTTACTACAAACACTCCCTGTATGAGCAGCAATTATTAAGACAGCTGTGACAGTTGCCTATAGTAATCTCAGCACCCAGGAGCCACAGGCAGGAGTCCAGGACCAGACTGCTGGATATTGACAACTTGTCTCGAACAAACAAAAACCAGACAATGTAAAAATCAGTACTATTTAACTGGTTACTAATAACAATCTGATATCATCATTTCACCAAACTGCTCACCGGACAGGAGATGACCATCACCGCTGAGGTAAGCTGCACTCAGTCAGAAGCTGATGTCTAATGCTATTAGATGATTATGAACTTCCAATTAAACTAAAATCTAGTAACATCAGACTAAAGTCAATAAAAAGGCTATATCCATTAGAGCAAGAAAGATACTTGCAAGATTAAAGACCTTATCAGATAGAAGATAGTTACCTATAATAGTTTCCACATATTCAGAATTATCATTGACATTGAAGAGGTCACCTGCTCCAAGAGCATAATTCAGAGACTCCTCAAAAGCCCCCAGATGATAAAATACTTTAGATGCCACCAAGGCTGCAAACTGCCGACTCCGGAAACCTTCATCTTCATATAAAACTTCTCTGAAAGAAATAAGGAAAGGTAGGCCTCATTTTAAGCTATGATCTTCCTTAAAAACTCAAAGTTTAAATATTCAAGCAACAAATTAGCATTCGTAAATGAGTTAGTAAGCAATTCTACTTTATACAAACTTATAGAAATAAAGTATTTTCTTACATTTTGTCTACAGACTCAGAAATTTCTGCCCAGAAGTCATTAACGACTGCATTCAATTTGTGTAGTGCAAATTCCTGTAAAATAAAACAAAACTGGATTTTAAAAAGACTTAACATCATGCTTCCCTTTATTATCCACCAGTTGACCGGGTGTGGTGGCACACGCCTTTAACCTCAGCACTCAGGAGGTAAAGGCAGGTAGATTTCCACAAGTTTGAGGCCATCCTGGTCTCATGGAGTTCCAGAATAGCCAAAGCTATGTAGAAAGACTCTGTCTCAAAAAACAAAACAAAACAAAAGTCCACAAATTTATGGCCAAATTCATTTTGTAACATTTATCTAAAAATTTCAGTGTCTGACAAATACATAAATTTAGAAACATACTTGTTCTTAGATTTACTCACTTTTTGGTTGTTTTCAAACAAAATAGCAAACTATGTATGCAATATTACTTCTTATAATGAATGCTTCCTTTTTGGAAATGTAAGACTCCAGCTTGCTAGTTTGTATTACACAGATACAGGTAGGGATGCAGAGCCACTTGCAGAACATTCTAAATTTTTTTAACTTTAAGAACAACGGTTTTATTACATTTATTAGCTCTGTGTGTGCATGTGTGTGTGTGCATGTACCACATGTGCTTGTTGAGGTAAAAGGATAATTTGTGGGGGTCAGTTCTCTTCTACCATATGGGTTCTGGGGCTCAAACTCAGGTTTTTAGGCCAGGCATCAAGTGCCTTTACCTGCTGAGCCATCTTGCCTGCCCAGTATTCCAAAATGCTGTCAAGTGAAAACAGAATGGGACACAGAAGCAGCAAAATTTTGTGCTTACTGTTGATAATAAAACTGGAGGGTTACTCATGTGCCATTTTATGATTTATTACCCTTAAATTAATTCCTAGTATCAAAATACTGTTTTCTTGCCAGGTGGTGGTGGTATACACCTTTAATCCCAGCACTTGGGAGGCAGAGGCAGGCGGATCCCTGTGAGTTTGAGGCCAGCCTGGTCTACAAGATCTACAAGAAGTAGTTCCAGGACAGCTAGTACTGTTACACAGAAAATCCTGTCTCGTAAATCAAAAACAAAACAAAACAAAACAAAATACTGTCTTCTCTAATTAGAATTCAATGATTGGCTATAGGCTATAGGATGATTACTTTACATGACAGGAAATATAAAGATATCACAAAACCAAAGAAGCTTCACAGAATTCACAGTAAGCCAGGTGACTTTCTTCAACTCATACCTTAAGCTGTGGCTCTTCTTCATCCAGAAGAGAAATAATTCCAGCTATAAAAAAAAGACATACCATGATTAAGAAACAGGCACAAGCAGACAGACACTAACACTTGGTCAAAACCTAACAATGGGGCTGGTGAGATGGCTCACTTGGTAAAGTGCTTTCTGCACAAGCATGAGGGCCAGAGGTGGGCCCCGGCACTATCCAAAAAGATGGGCAGGATCCTAGTGATGAGGAGGGAAAGGAAGAAACAAGCAGGTGCCCTGTCTCTAAAAAGATGGACAGTGACAGAAGATGCCTCCTGTCAACCCTGAACTGAGTGCAAGTCCTAGCATCAGCCTAACAGCTAGGTATAATCCCAGCACAGACACACAGGCACACAGACACAGAGCTTGCCGGCCAGAGTCTAGCCCACTGGTGAGCTCTGTGCCCCATGAGACCCCATCTAAAAACCACAGTGTAGAGTGAAAACATCTGACATTAACCTTTGGCCTCTACATTCACTGACACATATGTATGCATGCACACTCAAAACACATCCATACATACACTGCATATATACACAAAAGACAAAGGTACAACTTCGTTAGGGAAACAATTATATTTCTTTAAAACTGTAGAAGTTAATGCGGTTAGAGAGATGGCCAAGCAGGTAAGAGTGCTTGCTTAAGAAGGCCTGAGTTTAAATCTCCACATGGCCACATGTACCAACTATCCTAGCTCTAGTAGAATGGGGCAGAGACAGCAGGATCACTGAGGCTTGCAGCCCTGTAGCCTAGATCCAGGTTCAGTGAGAGACCCTGTCTCAGGGGAACAAGACAGAGAGAGCTGGGGTTGGAGAGGGGGAGACAGAGAAAGCTCGAGCAAGCACGTGAGCAGGAGACCCAACGTACTCCTCTAGCCTGTTTGTGTACAGGAACACACACACACACACACACACACCTGTGTATATACCTTGTACATAATCTAATATTCTCTTTCATACACACACACCAACTTTTTACTCTGTGTGTGTGTGTGTGTGAACATGTATGCACCATGGACACACTGTGTGGAAGTGGGTTTACTCTTTCACCACATGGGCAAGGCTTGGGGCAAGTGCTTTACCCACTGAGCTACTTCAGTGGTTCATGAATAAAAACATTTTCAAAACAACTGTAGAAATTTATATTTTGGAGCTTTTATATCTATCTGTATCAATACATAAAATCTCACCAACCTCCTATATATCATCTTTTGCTTAGCCCAACCGTTTTGAAAGTATGGTTCTTGGTCCAACAGTGTTACTGTTACTTGGAAACTAAACTACAAGTGTAATCTTGGTCTTGTTTCTTGTCTCTGAACTTCTTTATCAGAAAATAAGGGGCTAAGACCCAGGGTTCCTGTGGTTCCTGTGCTCAATACAGCTCGATAAAACTCACTGACATACTGATCAAGCCAGGAAAAATTTCTATACAACTTTAGAATAAAATTTATTCACACAAAATAAACCAACAACTGTTGAGTGTGGTAGTACATGCTGTAATCCTACCATGTGGAGAAGGAGAATCCAGTTTGAGGCTGATTTTGACTCAAAAAATGAAGTAAAATAACTTAGAAAAATGTTTCAATTATTTCAGTGTGACTGTATTAAAGTACCCCCTTCCTTTCACAAATAACAGATTACAAAATTTATGTTTACATTTATCTACTTATTATGTTTGAGCACACATGCCTCACTGCATACAACTTTCCTAATCTCTGTGAGTCAGAGCTCTCTTTCTCCCATTTGGGCTCCAAAAAGTGAATTCAGGCCATTAAGCCTGGAGGCGAGAGCCCTTACCCATGGAGCCATCTTGCTGGCCCATAAATAACAAATTTATTAAATGATAACAGTCTCACCTTAGCTTCAGAGCAACAGCAGTGACCAGAATAAAAGAACGCTGTCTTCTCCCAAGAACACAAGAGATTACTAAGAAAGTGACAGTGGGAAATTCTGTCCTTGTACCATAAATAAAACCAAGTTTTCTTAAGTATGTTTTCCATTGGTTATAAAATCATTCTGGAACACTGAAACTGGCTAATTAAAAAAGTGTTCCTGTCATTTTAGTCCAAGGAGGTAGCTTTTTCCACCTGGAAAACACAGATTTGGCAAACAGCTCCAGCAGATTTGGGGAGCCATGAAGGAAAAGGCACAATGTTTAGCAGCAAAACAAGGGCACCTCATTGCTCTAAAGGCTGAAGCCTTGGTGTGCTGGGTTGGCATGACACACCCAGAACAAAGAGGAGAAAAAATAAACTTAAAATGAAATCAATTTAACTGTTAAATGCCTTGACTATTGAAACACTTTTATTGTTTTTTTTTTTTTTTTTTTTTTTTTTTTTTTTTTTTTTGGTTTTTCGAGACAGGGTTTCTCTGCAGCTTTTTTAGAGCCTGTCCTGGAACTAGCTCTTGTAGACCAGGCTGGCCTCGAACTCACAGAGATCCGCCTGCCTCTGCCTCCCGAGTGCTGGGATTAAAGGCGTACGCCACCACCGCCCGGCTGGAAACACTTTTATTGTTAAAATAAAAAAGTAACTGGTGTGTGTGAGAGTGGGTGTGTATATGTGGAACAGATGGCAGACCAGACGGTTGACATGCAGAATGATTATACAGCATTTAATCCCAAAGACACTATTGCCTACCACATGAATGCTCTATCGGCGTGGCTTTTTTGCCAGAAGAGATGGATCTCTAGACTCTCCCGTGTGGCTTCAGCTGTGACTGATTCCTCACATGGCTGTCCAGCACAGAATGTCAGCCTTCAGTGACAGAGCTCAGCCAAATCAAACGTGCTATAAACTCCCACACTAATATTTCCTACTTAAACACGAAACAGAATCCAACTTTAGATAGGAGAAGACCAAGAATGTGCTTTTTTCACGCAAAGACCTAAGAATGTACTTTTTAAAAACGTGTATGGAGGGGCTGGAGATGGCTCAGAGGTTAAAAGCACTGGCTGCTCTTCCAGAGGTTCTGAGTTTAATTCCCAGCAGCCACATGGTGGCTCACAACTACTCATAATGAGATCTGGCGCCCTCTTCTGTCATGCAGGCAGAACACTTCATACATAATCAATCAATCTTAAAAACAAAATAAAAAAAAAAAATAAAAAAAAAAAACAACTTTGTATGGAGCTAGAGAGATGCCCAGTGGCTAAGAGCACTGGTTGCTGCTGGGTGATGGTGGCGCACGCCTTTAATCCCAGCACTTGGGAGGCAAAGGCAGGAGGATCTCAGAGAGTTGGAGGCCAGCCTGGTCTACACAGCAGTTCCAGGACAGCCAGGACTGTTGCTCTTGCGGAGGACTAAGGTTCAGGTCCAGCACTCACATGACAGCTCACAACCATCTGTAACTCCAGTTCTGGGGGATGTGATGCCTCTTCTGACCTCCATGGGTAGCACGCACACAGGTAGTAGACATACATACACAAAGGTAAAATGCTTACACACATAAAATAAATCTAAATAAAAGTAAAAGCTTATATCATAATTGCCTTAAATTACTGACTCAAGTAATAGCAATATTTTTATATTATTTATCAATAAAGAGATATGTCCTGGAAATATTACTTGAAAATTGGAAAATGGTCGTGGGCGTTGGTGGTGCAGGCCTTTAATCCCAGTACTTGGGAGGCAGAGGTAGGTGGATCTCTGAGTTCACAGCCAGCCTGGTCTATAAAGTGTGTTTCAGGACAGCTAGAACTATTTCAGAGAAACCCTGTCTTGAAAAACAAACAAACAAACAAAAAAACAAACAAAAAAAACAACAACCAACCATCCCCCCCACACACAGAGTCAATTCTGTGTCAGAAGACAGAAGGTAGAAAAGTATTGTTTCAAAGTTTGTCAGCATTACGTCCTCAATTTGTGTTAAATCTAATTTACTCAATTTCATGTTTCCATCGAGTAATTAATAATCTCTGTCCCCCTTCCCTTTCATAGTCAAATAAATCTCTTGAAAACAAAACAGCAAAAAACCAAAATGGCATACATCAGTCTTTTACCCACCACTATTTCCAGAGACTGACACACGCAGAGTGAGTAAATGAGCAAATGAACGGACACACCAGAACCCTGCCTCTGATCTGTGTCCCATCCGGGATAGATCCTAAGCCATGTCTTAAGCAACTTGAGCTGACAGGAAACAAAGTGACAAATTTTGGAGCCAAAGCTGGCAATTCGATAAACTTAAATGATAGCTATAAATGCACACTATGCTATCATCCCAGTACTTCAGGGCAGGACTCAAACCCTTAGTCCTGACACCACAAAGAAGCTAAAATTCCGTATGTTCTCACCAAGTTCCCTTTCAGTCTGTTTTAAAAACTGGGACTGATTTCTTTATTTGAGGCACACTTTTTAACATTAGCCACACACTCCGCAGTGTCCAAAAAATTATGGAAACATTTCCTGCCCAAAATTCTACCATGGAGTTCAGTCTAATAGTATTAAGGCAAATTAACAAGGTCATACAGAATTCTGATGGAGAGGTGTCTCCAAAGGGGAGTCAGAATGTTTTAATAGAGCGATAAGGCTGAGATGAACGTGTAAGACCGAAGATCTAAGATACCTTGTGAGAGAAAGACAGAGCAGGGCAAGATCTGCAAGAACTCTCAACTAGGAGAGAACCTGAACAAAAAGTCTAGTGTGATCATGGTTTAATAAGGATGAGGGTATTAGAAATCTGGATTTTATTCTAACCATCATTGATGATCTTGAGAAGAAATGCTATGCAAGGCGTCCAAAGCAATTCCAGGAACTAGAAGAACGGACTTAGAAAAAGTATTGGTGGAAAAACAAAAGTCTTGAGGCTAGTATAATAATGTAGACAAGAGATGAAGAGATGGAGGTGGCCTGGACCACATTCCAAATGAGATGGCTGTTTCTGGGTCTCCAGAATTGACTCCAACAGCAGTCAGTTAGCACCCGGAGATAATGAAGCCAACATCTACTGACAACCAGGGGGAATGGCTGGACCTAAGCCTATATTTACAAATGGCAAGAAATCTAGAGTTTACCTCCAGAGCTAATTGAAAAAAAAAAAATTGCTCCCTTTGATGGGAACTGAAATTCATCTGTAATCACCTGTATCCTCCAGGACAAAAGTCTAACCACATGTACAGGCAACACTTCTCCACGTGTTTGAAAATAACCATCATAGGGTGTAGTGGTGCACACCTTTAATCCTAGAACTTGGGAGGCAGCGGCAGGGGGATTCTCTTTGACTTTGAGTCCAACCTGGTCTACATAGTGAGTTCCAGGACAGCCAAAGCTACACAGTGAGACCTTGTCTGAAAAACAAAAACAACAAAGGAGGAGGAGAGAACTGTTACGATTCCTAGCATCTCCACCAATTTTCTTACTCAATCCTCAAAAAGATGGTCTCAAGCTCCCCACCAAACAGATCACTGTCTATGGATAGATAACCTGTTTGTTCAAAACCAAATACATGTACAGCAAGTACAGAATAAAAAGGACAACCACGCAAGGGTCCGCAAGCAACCAAGGCTGGGGACAGTTATATGCAAATCAGTCTGCAATGCCTGGGGGCAGAGGGAGCTTGAAAAATCTCCATTTATAAGTTAATCTCTACACTTTCCCATCACAATCGACACTACAAGTACCTACGTGTAAAACCGTACAAGTGGCCGGGGAGTGGTGGCGCTCGCCTTTAATCCCAGCACGCAGATCTCTGTGAGTTCGTGGCCAGCCAGGTCTACAAGAGCTAATTACAGGACAGCTAGGGTTGTTACACAGAGAAACCCTGTCTCGAAAAACCAAAAAGAAAAAAAGAAGAAAGAAAAAGAAAAGAAGAAAGGAGAGAGAAAGAGAAAGAAAACTAGTGTATTGGAATCGCTCAGAGAGAGAGCGAGAACTACAGTGTATTGGAATCGCTCTGCAGTCCCGAGTCCCGAGCATCTAAACACACAGAGTTAAGGTGGCTCTCCATTCAAAATTGTTTTTACCGAATGAGGTTCTTAAGTGAATACGCTGGCCCCCAAACCCAGCCACCTCAATCTAAATTCGGACTTCCAGGAGAAGGTATCTTAGCCCGAGCCAGAAGCACTTAGGGTGCCAGACTAGGAGCTGCTTTACGATGCTTACAACGGCATCGGGGCCCACCCCACTCGAAACACCTGAGGGGAAGGACTGGGGGAGGGGGTCACTTGTCCAAGAAGCGGACAGAGAGAAGAAAGGAAATCTCCCTGAAGTCCAGCGACCGCCTAGGAGCCCGGTCCAGTCCTGGCACGGGGGTGTGGCTGGAGCGGGATGCCCAGGTGGCCACCCGGTCCGATTCCTCCAAACCCAAGGGGCCTGCAGTGGTCTGGCCAGCCTCCAAGCCCCTGTGCCCAGGGTGGGCCTCGGGCAGAGGGGCCGCGCAGGCCGGCGCTCGACCCGGAGGTGCCCAGTCACTCGCCCTGACTCAGCTAAACGCCGGCGCGGTGGCGGCTCCTCCCTGGGGCGCCTGCTCCCGGCCGCACTCACCGGCTGAAGTGATCATGGCTGCGCCCTGCACTCGCCCGTCCTCTAGTCCACAGTCCTGGCCAAGCCCTGGATCTGTCAGCTCAGGGCCCGCTCGCTCCGCCGCGGCTCCAGGTTCCCGGGTGCGCTGCTCAGTCAGTCCCCTCCACAGGCCGCCGGCTCGCTTCTAGTCGAGGACCCCGCCCGCCTTAGGGCTGCCCGCACCTCCGCCTGAGACTTGGCGCAAATTCGCCTCCGCGCCTGTGTCTTTTGGGCAGCTGCCACCACTCGAAACCATGCAACACGGCAAAAACCATGCCGTTGCTTTTTCTATAACTCTCCGCGAGGTCATCAGCGCTCTGACAGGCTGGGAAGGAGCATTGATCAGCACCTGTCATCAGGCTTCAAAATAGACACCCTTACAAAAAAAAGAGGCCCATTCATCACCCGCCATTGCTAGAAGAAAGGGTTTAGGGAAGGTCTAAACAATGTTCACAGCGCCACCTATGGCTCTGGAGGTCTCACTGCGGTAATGCCCGCCCACTCAAGACGTTTGGGAGTGTAGCAAAGTACGTTCTTAGAAAGGTGGCTGAGGCAGAAGGATCTTGAATTCGAGGCCAGGCTGGGCTATATAAAGAGCTGCTATCTAAGCGGGGAAAGGTGGTGGTGGACACTATCGGAGAAACGTGACTATCGGGTGACTTGGTCGGCTCAGTGCCTGCCACGAAAGCGATAACCCTTGAGGTTGAATTTGGATTCCCTGGGGCTGGTGGAGGTGGAGACAGGCACCTCTCTGGGGCCTGCCCAGCGCCTTGTCTAGCCACCTGGTGAGCTCCAGGTTCAGTAAGCGACCCTGTTTCAAGAAATGAAGTGGCTTGGTGTGGTGACTCACACCTTAATCACAACTCTCAGGAGGCAAAGGCAAGTGACTTTCTGTGGGTTCAAGGTCAGTACCGGCTATGTAGAGAGTTCCAGAACAGCCAGAGTTCCGTAGTGAGACCTTGTAGCAAGGCAAACAAGCAAGCAAACAAATAAAAAAGGAGGAAAAGCATTTGAGGAAGACACCCAATGACAACCTCTAGCCTACTTGCACAAAAACACATTTTTTTTGTGTGTTTGGCACAAATATATCTCCACGCCGGTGTCTTTTGTGCAGCTGCCCACCTCCGGAGGTGAACACACATACAAAAATAGAGTTCCCAAGAGTTAAACAAGGCGGTACATGCCTTGGGAAACAATGGCAGACAGGTCTTTGTGAGTTCCAGGCCAGCCCGATCTACATTGTGAATTCCAGTCAAGTAGGGGGTTACATGGAGAGACCCCATCTTAAAAGGGCGGGGCTGGTGATGGTTTGGAGAGATGCCTTTAGTGATTAAGCTTCCAGTGGACCCAAGTGCAGTTCCCAGCACATACATTAAGCAGGTCATAATTGCTTGTAACTCCAGCTCCAGAGGATTTGATGATCTCTTCCGGCCTCCACAAGGACCTGCACACATATACACACAAATAAATAAATCCTTAAAATACATCTTTAAACATTGCCTGCTCTTCTAAAGGTTCTGAGTTCAATTCCCAGCAACCACATGATGGCTCACAACCATCTGTAATGAGGTCTGGTACCCTTGTAAACATAATAAATAAATAAATAAATAATATTTTTAAAAAACAAAAATATATCTTTAAAAAAAGACCTTCTAGTAAAAAAAAGATTTGCCTCCAAAATACAAAATCTCAGGACTTTATTATGATAGTGAATTAATAATTAATCAGTCTATTATAGATAAACAATGAGAATTTAGAGGAATGGTCTTATATAATAGCCTGTCCTCAAACATATTATGTAGCTGAGGATGACCTTGAATTTATGACCCTCCTGCCTCCAGGTGGGGAATGCAGAGATTACACATCTAGTATGTACAGTGCTGGTGCTGGAACCCAGGGCCTCACACATACTACGTAAGAACTTTGCCAGTTGAGCTATGTCTGTAACCCCATGAAGACCTTTAAAACTGCACTTTTGGAAGAGCTAATACTGTCCATTTACTTGTTTCAAAAAGCAGAAGTGTGGCTGGGTGTGATGGCACACACCTTTAATGCCAGCATTCAGAAGGCAGAGGCACGGGGTTCTCTGTAAACTCAAGGCCAACCTGGTCTATAGTGAGTTCCAGGACAGCCAGTGCTACGTCGAAAGACCCTGTTTCAGAATACAAAAGAAAAATCAGAAGTATGTGACATTATATAGGAAAAAGTATGTCAAGAGAAGGAACGATGTCATATATTCGTTCTTCCTACCTAGCTGGTGCTCTCCTCTCCTCCTAGCAACGGGTTCCTCGTGTATCTTCAGAATTGTGAAGTGACAGCTGTGGCTTTCACTTTCTTTTGTTTTGTGTGTGTGTGTGTCCCTGCACCATATGCGTGCCTACTGCTCTCAGAGGCCAAGAGCGAGCAGCAGATTTACTTTGGTAGTCAATGCTGGAGAAATCTTGACAAAAGTTAGTGGTAAACCTAACAGTAGCATGTCTGAAGGGGAGTTGCTGGGGACCAAACTCAGGTATTGTTTTACCTTTTAGTCTTATCCCTGGCAAACAGTACTGTTGAAGCTACTGGCTTTGCACCGCCAATCTTCTCTTTGGATAGCAGTGACTGAAGCCTATTTCTATGGCCTTCTCAAAACAATCTAATATAGTGCGACAAATCAATGTTTTGCAGTTGCCAGCAGATTAAATGATTGGTAACACATTTGAGTGTACGCATGAACTTTCAATAATTTGGTATTCTGAAGCCATGCTTGCCAAGAAACGAACTCCTTTGAAGAGCCAGTGACTCAGATCAAAAGGCACTGACCAAACAGGTGTGCATAAGTGATAAGCAGATTGAACGTTTGGGGTGCAGTTCTACAGAGGTACTCCCACAGAAAGACACTGTGAGTTCCCAAGCCCCTAGAGAAGTCACAGGCAACTGCTAACAGGTAATGCAAAAGAGTGAATTGAAGAACCAGCCTGCCTCCTCCTTGGGCTTGAAAGCCATCTTATAGTAAAGACCAACTAGGTTCATTTCTGTTTATGATTAAATCTGTTTCTCAAGGATTGGGCTATGCCCTACCTGTAACCTTAACTACAAATGGTTCTGTATAGCCTGTTCCAGGAATGACAATTGTGACTTTGTTTCAAAAAGTTATTTATAACCAACCAGCAACCCTACCTTTGTTTCAAAAGATTATATGACCCCCTTGTTATGCCGACCTTGCAATCATGCCTTGGTTTCAGGGGGGATTGAATGCCCCTGTAACTCTATTTTGCCCACTGAATTCTCCATTCGGAAACCCCCTACCCCTGAGCTATAAAAACCTTGTCTTCTTCACATCCAAGGGTATCCTCTTAAACCCTGCCTTAGGGTGAGGAAACCCAAGTACTTGAATTTAAAAACTTGCTTTAATTAATTGCTTACTTTAATTAATTTGCCCATGCTGGTTTGGGTCAGTGATCTTTTCCTTCCATCTTTCAGAAGAACAGAAGTAAGCTCTGCTAAGAAAATACTAGCTCAAGGGCCACTTATACAGTTCAGTGGTTGAGCCCTTGGGTAACATGCATGAGGCCCCAACTTAAGTCCCTAGTACCTCAGAAAATCAGAGCTTGCATGGTAGGAATACAGTTTAGTGGCAAAGTTCTTGTTTACCAGGTCTTTCAGCGCCCTCTGGTGGTCTCAAGGCCCCTTGCTGGTAGCGTGGCCCAGGTCCCCAGCCCTGGCGTCAATCCTGGAGTGTTGGGCGGGAACCACAGACCTGGTGCGCCTCCCCAGCAGTAGAGTGGCGCAGTGGCTGGGCATCGTTTGAGTCCATAGGCTCCTGGTCTCTGCTGCCGAATGGCGACCGACCACCGCAGATCTCAAGGCAACTCAGCCGTCCGGCTGGGACTGTTTCATTGTCAACCAGTGCCACGTGTTTTTAGAGATAAAGTTTTTATTAATGAAAGGAGAAATGTGACCCTCAGCTGATGACACGAATCCCTCTGGGGGATGCCAAACGCCTTGTCCACGGCTGAAATTGTGTGGGTAGACTGAGGCACCGATATGATCATTGAGGTGAGGTGAGGGGAGGGAGGGGCACAGGGAAATGTCCAGGTGGGATGGTTACTAGCGTCCACTCTCTTGTCCTTTCTCTCTCTTTCTAAAATGGCCAGCCACCTCCCAGGAATTAGGGGTTAGGAATCACCTTGAACCCCTCTGAAAGTCTTTTTTTTTAATTTTATTTATTATTTGTTTATTTTTTTATGTATAGTGTTCTGCCTGTATGTCTGCCTGCAGGCCAGAAGAGGGCACCAGATCTCATCATGGGTGGTTGTGAGCCACCATGTGGGTACTGGGAATTGAACTCATAGAAGAGGAGCCACTGCTCTTAACCCCTGAACCGTGTCTCCAGCCCCCCCCCCCCTGTAAGTCTTTAGTGTATTCCTGGTTCTCAGTGCTGTTCACACCAGGAACTACAAAACAGTTGCCTTGCATTTTTAGGGTTTTGTTTTTGTTTTTTTGAGACAGGGTTTCTCTGTAATTTTGGAGCCTGTCCTAGAACTAGTTCTTATAGACCAAGCTGTCCTTGAACTCACAGAGATCTGCCTGCCTCTGCCTCCCGAGTTCTGGGATTAAAGGCATGTGCCACCACCCAGCTACATTGCATTTTTGTTTGATTTTTCAAGATTGAAGCCAGGACCTTGTGCTTGTAAGGCACACGCCGTGAGGGAACAAAACCATAGATTGCATTTAATTTTAATCATTTAACATTACATTTTTATTTTGAAGTAGAAAATTTATTGATTTAATGGTAATCAACTGGTATGTCAAGTGAACTTCGGTTCAATGCATTTTTTTCCAATTGAACAAATACTCAACTTGGTTACTGGAAAGCTTCATAGATGGAACAGTTTGAGGGTGTGAATATTTTATGACTAAATGCAATGGACTCTAAATAGAAATTGAGTGTTTTCAGTGCCAAGGTGTGCATGTGAAATCAGAGGATAACTTACAGGAGTCAGATCTCTCTCTCTCTCTCTCGGAAAATAAATGCATATGTTAAATAGTTATTTTAATTCAGGGTTGAGTGTTTAGTCTGTATGCATGTGTGTATGTGTACCACATACACGTCTGGTGCCAGAAGAGGTCATAAGAGGGCATCGGATTCCCTGAAACTGGAGTTATGGATGGTTGTGAATGATCATGTGTGTGCTGGGATTTGAACCGGGATCTTCTACGAGAGTAGCAAGTGCTCTTAACTGCTCAGCCATCTCTCTAGCCCCAGGTTCTCTCTTTCTACCATATAGGTCACTGGGATCCACCTCAGACACAAACGCTTGGCAGTGGACAGTTTTACATGCTAAACCATTTTGCTGGCCATGAATTAAGCACTAAAGTTCTCACAGGGTTCAGTGATCTGGCAAAACAGGATGGAAAATGCCGGGGAGACAGTGTGGGGACTCACACTCGTAATGCCAGTACTTGGAAGGAGGAGGCAGGAGCATCATGAATGCAAGACAAGCCTGAGCTACACAGCCAAGTTCAAGGCTAGCTTGGGCTAAGTAGTGAGAGTTTTCCTTTAAACATGTAAAATGCTTTATCATTCATTCCCAGCTGAAAGAGAACTTTGCTCTTAGTAAAGTTTATATGGGATGTGGGTGTAGTTCAGTTAGTAGTGTGCTTGTCTTGCATGTACAAAGCCCTGGGTTTGATCCCCAGCATTGCCTAAAGTCAGGTGTGGGGCTACAGAGTGGTAGAGAGCATGCTGCCCAAGCACGATGACCTGGGTTCACATCCCTAGCACCCACATAAAAATCCAAGCATGGCCCCACATACATGTTACTCTAGCCCTTGGACAGGTAAGGAGATAGGATCATTAGGGTTTGCTGGCCTAGGGAAAAACTAGTGAGTTCCAGGTTCAATGAAACACCCTGTCTTAAGGGAATGAGATGGAAAATGGTAAAGAAAGGGTATACCCACATCCTCCTCTGGCCTCTGTGTGTGTGTGTGTGTGTGTGTGTGTGTGTGTGTGTGTGTGTGTGTGTTGAGAACTGAACCTAGCTCTCTCTCTCTCTCTCTCTCTCTCTCTCTCTCTCTCTCTCTCTCTCTCTCACACACACACACACACACATACACGATTGATTCCAGGTGTAGTACCACACATGTAATCCCAACACTAGGGCGGTAGAAGTAGGAGGATCAGTTCATTCAAGGTCATCCTCAAGTACAAACTGAAGGACAGCCTGGGATACAGGAGACCCTGTATTTAAGAAAACAAAGGTTGGGCCAGGTAGTGGTGGCACATGCCTTTAATTCCGGTATGAGAGGCAGAGGCAAGTGGATCTCTGTGAGTTCGAGGCCAGCCTGGTCTACAAGAGCTGGTTCCAGGACAGCTAGGGCTATTACACAGAGAAACCCTGTCTCAAAAAACCAAAAAGAAAAGAAAAGAATAAAAAAGAAAATGAAGGTTGGAAAGATGGGTTATCAGCTAAGAACACTTACTTGCAGGAGAGCTGGGTTCAGTTCTCAGCACCCACACAGCAACTTAAAACCATCAGTAACTCCAGTCCCTAGGGATTCAGTGCCTCTTCTGACCTCCACGGGCTTCTGTACACACATCATGCATTTACATACACTCAGGCACACACACACACATACACATAAGATTTAATAAATGTGTTTTTAAAGTATATTCAGCTGGGCGTGGTGACTTCTGCCTTTAATCCCAGTATTTAGGAGGCAGAGGCAGGTGACTCACTCTCCATGAGTTTGAAGACAGCCTGGTCTATATAGTGAGTTTTAGGCCAGAAAGAGCTCTACCTAGTGAGACTCTGTAAAAAGAAGAAGGAGAAGGAGAAGGAGAAGAAGAAACAAAGATTGCTCATGATTAAAATTAACGTTACTTCTTTCTTTGCCTTTTTTCCCCAAGGTGGCTACTAGAAAATGGGAAGTTTCACTTGCACCTTGCCATAGATTCCTCTTAAAACCCTTTAATTCAAGTGTGGCCCTTCAGAGCCTTGCCTACTTTCTGGAGCTGTTCCTGTTGCCTGGATCTGGGTAGGCTGAAGGGGAGACACCCTCTTGTCGGGGACCAAGGAGTTAAGAGTAGCTGTCCCCCCACATCTATGGGTTCTGGAGCAGGCAGTCCCAGGGACTGCAGGTCAGAGTGAAGTTAGCCTGCAATAAGAACAATGGTGCAAGCCTCCCTCAGCATGAAGACCTCCTCCACTGGCGATGAAGAGAAGAACTTGGGGCTTAGAAACTGTGTTAGTTTGAATATAATTGGCCCCCACAATCTTATAGGGAGTGGCACTATTAGGAGCACTCTCTGCTCCAGCACATCTGACTGCACGGGGCCATGTTCCCCATCGTGATGAGAATGACTGAATCTCTGAAACTGGAAGCGAGCCACTCCAGTTAAATGTTTTCTTTACAAGAGTTGCTGTTGGCACAGTGGCTCTTCATAGCAATAAAAATCTTAATGAAGACAGAGATAGACCCAGTTTTTATTTATTTTTTATTTTTTATTTTTTTGGTTTTTCAAGACAGGGTTTCTCTGCAGTTTTTTTAGAGCCTGTCCTGGAACTAGCTCTTGTAGACCAGGCTGGCCTCGAACTCACAGAGATCCGCCTGCCTCTGCCTCCCGAGTGCTGGGATTAAAGGCATGCGCCACCACCGCCCGGCTTAGACCCAGTTTTTATAACTAGATCTCAAAACCAGGACTTGGTCACAAGGACTAAGCAGGGTGTTCCAAGCCCTGCTAAGTATTTTGGGTAGGAGTCATGGCTGGAGATCCCAGGGAAGAAGGTAGATAGGGTTCTCAGTCTTACCAAAGCCACACCCACCTGGATGTGACCCCCCAAACACACCCTGTTCTCTTCTCCCAGTCTCACCCGTTTACTTCCTGTGACTCTGAACCTACCTGCGACTGGATTCTACAGGCAGCCATGCTCTTCTCTCAGGTGGCAGCCGTGAGTGTAAGGCTGAAGACGTGGGTTCAAAGTTGAAGGCAGATAACGATGTACATAGATTCCTGGTGGTCCCGTACCACCAACTTCCCATTGCCCCAACACCAAGGTTATGCAAGTGACTGGCTGTCCTGCCTAAATTCCACCTCTGTCCCAATGCTTGATCCACTAACACACAAAAGCAGGTCAGAGTGCTGGCACAGCCCTCAATAAAGACAGCTTCCTCCCCTCACAGGGCAGGCTCTGTGTACCCTGCAAACAGGACAAAGTCCAGGCTACCTGGCCCTGTGAAGCAAGTCCTACCTGGTAACTGGCTTTGTTTTTTTTGGCTTTTGGTTTTTGAGAGAGGGTTTCTCTGTGTAGTCCTGGCTATCCTGGAACTCACAGGCTGGCCTGGAACTCAGAGATCCACCTGCCTCTGCCTCCCGAGTGCTGGGATTAAAGGTGTGCGCCACCACTGGCCAGCCGTCATTGGCATTTTGAAGCACAGATTGCCTTCGCATCTTCAGTGGTCAGGGGCCGTTACCGTCTGGCTGAAGATTGGTCCTTGCTTCTTGTAGAAGAAGAGGAGCTCACTGATATTGCAGGCCCAGGGCATCCACATTTGGCTCCTTCAGAGGCTCTCCTGAAGATTTGTTTTGACAAGCCAGGAACTCTTTGGAGGCAAACAATTGAACAGGAGATAAACCATGACACAAATCTCACAAAGATTTGCCTGAAAGCCAGCGAAGGTCTGGGTTAGCTCTGCTTAAACACACACATATGCATACGCGTCCGCACCCTCTATTGTATATCAAAACCATGCTATCATTCAATTAAAAAGAGAATCTCCTTTTAAATATTTACTTCTGGGACTGTAAGATGGTTCAGTGGGCAAAGTATTTTGCTGCCAAACCATATGACTTAAGTTGGATCCCCTAAGTCCACATGGTCGATGAAGAAACTGACTCCCACAAGTCGTCCTGACCTCCATACATGTGCTGTGGTATGTATGCGCCACCATAAGTAAAAAGTAAAAATAAATAATAAACAAACAAATCAGGCTTCCACTCCCCAGATATTTTCCAGTTCCAGACATCGGCTGTGAAGAAATCACCTGGGCCTGGAGGACTTTTAGGGGTATTTTATTTGATCAGACTCCCTCCTCCCCAGACCCCCGTGAAGACAGTGTTAGAGAAGAAAAGGAAGACTCATTTTGCTTCTATCAGATACCACTGAGGCACTGTCTGGTTTATTAGATCTAAAGAGCCAGGACTCATGTCAAAAGCAGAGGAACTACCAACACATTCCAGGTTAGAACCCCAGGACCCAGTGGAACTGGTGGTCAGTTCCTCACATGTGGTTCCCAGGGACCCCTGGCTTCCTCCAGGTCTCCAGCCTTCCTCCCTTCTTTCCTCCAGAAGGGTCGCACAAGGCCATCCCTGGTGAACCCCAAGTCCTGCTGTCTGCTGGGAAACAGTACTAAGGTGGACAGCAGGATGTTGTCTGTTGCACCTGCTTTACCAGCTGGGAAACAGAACCCAGGCTCAGTACAACGACCTTTGCAACCAGTGACAAGACAACAGGCAACTCAAACCACAAATAATGCGAATGGTGTGTGAATCACCCTTTAGAGCAGAGGCGACGAACTCAAAAGGCCCTGAGGTACAGTAGGGATGGGGCTCCAAGTGAAGGATGGAGAGGAAGGTACAGCCTTCCTCACCCAGGAAACTCGGCTGATTTAAATGTTCCCCTTTTTAAGTTTCAAACATGGGTAGCAAATACAAAAGACTTTTTAACTCTGTAACTTCTGTCTTACACAAATTCCCAGTTTAAATTTCAAGCTCCTTTTCTTCCTCAAATAATGGAACCCAACCGAATGATCACATAGAATTGCATAGGTCAACATTGTAACAAAAATATAGCAGCTTCAGATACACCAGTCTTCCCATTTAAAAACAAAATCAAGCTGGGCTGTGATGACACACACCATTAATCTCAGCATGGGAGGCAGAAGCAGGCAGATCTCTGTGAATTTGAGGCCAACCTGGTCTACAATAGCTAGTTCCAGGACAGCTAAGACTGTAACACAGAGAAATCCTGTCTTGAAAAACAAAACAAAAAACCAATAAAACCAAAATCAAGTCAAACTGATAATTCAAAATTGCTCTTTTTTTTGATACAGGGTTTCATGTAGCCCAGGCTGGCCTCCAGTTCATATTGTAACTGAGGGGGAATTTGAATTTCAGATCCTCGTCTCTCTACTTCCCAAGAACCAGGATTATAGGCATGTGCACCTCTTCCACTTCATATAGCTGTGGGGATCAAACTAGCACGTTAGACTCTCCCTAACTAACTGAACTACACCCCAGCCTCTAGCTCACACTTGAATAAGATATGCTAGCTGGACCACTTCCCACGGGACAACCTTGCATTATTAAAATGATGTCTGCTTCCACCCCATGCCAGGAAGATGCCAATCCCTCTGCACCTCACTCTCTTTGCATGAGACTGAGAGGGAACAGAATTAGGCTGTGGATCACCAAGAAGAAACTGAGGTACAGAGCAGGGAGGGTCCCCTCCCTTGGCGCTGTCACAGATAGAGTTGAAAGGATGACTCAAAGGTACGTAGCTCCTCACAGGGAGCTACGCCAAGCACAGCACAGTTGGGTATCTGCAGAGTGGAACACAGTTGAATATGTAAGTCTATCTGCTCCCCTCGGACAATGCTTTTCTCACATCAGGGAAAACCAGTAGGGCCCTTCCCCTTCTAAAGACTGATTTCTCCAGGGGCAGGCAAGGCCAAGAGGCAATCCCCAGTTGCCTCTGCGTGAACCCTCTGTGACTCAAAGCCTTAGAGGGAAGATTCCAGAATACTTGGGCTAGGACCTGAACTCTAATATAAGTCGGGGAGCTGAACACCCCAACACCCTGGCTTTCCCTGTCCTTGGTGCTCTAGGCAGCTCCCAGGAATCTTTTCCACAGAGGATTTGGCACAGTAATCAGTGTCTACACGGGAAAGACCAAGGCCCCCTTTTCTCACAGCATGCAAGGCTCTTTCGGTCCTGGCCCTGCAACACACAGGTCATCTCGACTCTGACCTGATAGCCTCCCTCCCCCCACGGCAACAGTCAGGTCTTGAGTTTGACTTGTTCTGGGGACCAAGGACTTAGGAAAGCCAAGGGGATCTCTTCACAGACTGACAGGGAGAAGGGATTGGCTTTTCTATCTCTCGAAACTGTCACAACTGGTATTCTGAGAAAATAGATTATTGGGGTTGGACCGTCCTACAGGCTGTGAGATGCCCACTAATTGTCCCCACGCAAGTTTCCAATGTTGCCTGGAGGTGCATCCTAGTCCCTGGTGGAAAGCAGGGGGCTGGCAGCTTCCTGGGAAACAGAAGCCCCAGACAGAGTGGCATGTCTGCAAAGCGGTACAATGTCTCCTTGGCTCCGAGAAATGAAGACACAGAAAGACAGGACCACCTTGCTCACAGAGTTAGGAAACACTAAGTGTGGAGCTGGCCCATGGGCCTTGCTGCCTCGCTGGCAACAGTGAAAGCAGCAGTCCCCAAGCAAGTGGGGTCTCTGTAGTCAGTCAGTCACCAGCTGCTGAGGTCAACGCTGTGACATGGAAGCCCACTGAGAAGGTCCAGACCCCAGTGTGCAGGTTAGGGCCAGTCCAGGGGTCCGGCCTTCATCTTGTGTCCTCCAAGGTCTCAGATGGCATGCGGACAACTCCATCCTGGGCTCTGGCTCCACTCCCTCGGTCTTCACAGTCTCCATTGGGACACATAGCTGTCAGTGCAAGCTCCTCCTCTGAGACCTGGAGGTGTTCTGGAACATTCGAGAATGAAAAGATCAAGTTTATGAGTCAATATCCAGCACTTAAAGGGAAGAAGTTGGCCCATGATGGACTTTTGGATGTCAGATGGCTCGGCAGGTAAAGATTTTGGCTGCCAACGCCGACAACCCGAGTTTGAGTCCCAGGATCCACATGGTGGAAGCAGAAAACCAACTCCCTCAAATTGTCCTGTGACCTCCACAAGAACACCATGGCATGTGCACATCGGAAATGTAAAAAGCCAAGCAAAATACAGGTCTAAAACTATTTTAGAATAGGCACACCCCCTTTGACCCAGCAAGCCCACTTTCAGCTGTGTATGCAAGGGCATGCTTAGGAGTGATCTCCACACTCCTGCCACCATCTCAGTACCAGTCTAAGGGTAAAATGATGGGTCAGCAGAGAGAAAGAAAAGTCCCAGGTCCTTATGGGGTCTGTGAGATCCTGGGATGATACTGACCAACTCTAATGCCACCGCCGCTGTTTTTTTTTTTTTTTTAAGAGATAGAAGTCTCTTATAGCTTACACTGGTTGAGTCTTGGCTTCCCCACCTGCAGGTGAAACCGTTGCAACTGATCCTCAGCATCCAGAGAACTCACCAGACAAACAATCTGGGGTTTTTATGTATGCTGGGGCTCTGCATTAAGAACGGGGCTGGGGACACAACTCAGTGGGTAGAGTGCTTGCCTAGCACACATTAATCCCAGGTTCAAGCCCTAGCACCGCATAAACTGGGAGTGATGGGTGCCTGCCTGAAGGAAGAGGGAAGTGAAGGAAGAGGATCAGAAGGTCAAGGTCATCCTTGGAAACATTGAGTTCAAGGACAACCTAGAATATATGAAACCCTGTCTCAAAAACAAAACAACATAAAGAGTACATAAATAATATTTTAAAAACAAAACCAAATAAGACAACAACAAAAGGTTGTGCATGTAGCTCAGAGTGAGGTTGTAGGTCCATCTCCTAGATCACACAAAGGTGTTTTGTTTAAAATGAAAGATGTTGTATAAAATTCTATAAAACTAAACACCCTCCCCCACACACATACACTCAGCAGTAAAAGGTACTTGCTACTATTGCAGAGATTTGGGTTCAGTTCCCAGTCAGTAACTACATAGTGGCTCACATGGGTCAGTAACTACAATTTCAGTGGATCTAGCACCCTCTTTTGGCCTCAGTGGGCACTGAGTACACATGGTACACATGGTACATATACACACATATATGTACACATGGTACATATACACACATGGAGGCAACACACATACATAAATACAGTATAACAAGTGCTCTCATAATGTTCACATTCTATTAGGGATTATATATAATCCAGAGATGACTGAGATGTACAGGAGGATGTACATAGGCTAAACATGCGCACTGTGCCCCCTCATTTCTCTTGTGTGTATGTGCACGTGTGTATGTCTTTTCATGTATGTGGGTGCATTTGTGTGGGTGCCAGTACACAAGTGAGTGTCTGCACGTGCATACATGCACACACACGTGGTGGCTCCCCTGGGGTTGACGTCAAGAGTCCTCCTCCATTGCTCTTCCACCTTATCCATTGTGGAAGGGTCTATCTAGCAAACCCCAAGCTTGTAAGTCTGACCAGGTTTGCTAGTTTGGCTGTTCTTGGTTCCTCTGCTTCCTCTTCCTCCCTCTGAGGCTGGGACTATAGGCCTGCTGGCACACTCTCTTGGTCTTGAGTGGGTTTCTGGGGATCCACCCTCATACTTGCCTAGCAATCGATTTAACCACTGAGACATCTCCCTAGACCTGCTACTCTATTATTTTACATAAGAGATCTGAGCATCTTCAATTTTCATTTTTGGTCACTTAATAAATGCATGCCATTTTATATTTACTTATTTAGTGTGTGTATGTGGTGTGTGTGTGTGTGTGTGAGAGAGAGAGAGAGAGAGAGAGAGAGAGAAAGAGAGAGAGAGAGAGAGAGAGAGAGAGAGAGAGAGAGAGAGAGAGGATGACTTGTGGGTTGTCAGTTCTTTCCCTCCACAATATAGATTCTGGGAATCAAACTCAAGTCTTCAGTCTTTGTGGCAAGCACCTTCACCCACCGAGCCTTCCTCCTGGCCCAGTGTGTGTGTGTGTGTTTTAAGCCACTGTTTGTAGCAAATTATCAGGCAACGAAAGAAGGCTGCTGGGTCCGTGAATGGTCAGTTTTAAATAAGGGACACAATAAAAGCTTATTCTTTGCCACCACTCACTGTTGGTTCCCTACTCTTTCCTTGCCTCCATTTACCAGCAAGATGACCCCACCCTGGAAACCACTCTAGGTTAGTTTCCTCCTTTCTAGTCTCTCAGCCTTTGTGGGTGAGGTCACCCGATATCCCTGTAGGGGCTGCTGTGGTCCCCTCTAGCTGGAATCTGCCTCTGATCTCTGTGTTTCCACAGGCTGACATCTTTATGCTTGTGTCTAAGACCCTGTGCCCCTGAAGGGCATCCTGGCCCCCGTGTGGTTCAGCTCTCCACTTCAAGGCCTTCCCTTGCCCTCTGCACCTCAGCCCTGAGCACCCTTGAGGGGGCTTCCTTTTCTGAATATGATATCTGCTATCAACCGTTGCTCAGGGTGCTCTCTGCATCTTCCTATGTCTGCATACAGGAAGCCCTGTATCTCAGCTGAAATGCCACTAGCTCCTTAACACTCATGTTCTTCGGGGGACACTGGCCTGCCCCCGCATCCCCCACTATGCATATGGAATTCCTGTCCTATAATTCTCTTCCTGCCTTCACCAGGTTGGAGGACTCTTAGGGCAGGAACTCTGCCTGAGCCCTGCTTGGAGGGACAGGCACCAGAATGCTCCTGTCATTCTTAGCACGGAGGAAGTGTGTCCTTAAGGGCCCTATATTCACTCAGGATCCAGGCAGCCAATGTACTTACCTTGAGCTGGGCCTTGGGAGGAGGTGGCATATCCTTGGTTCTTCCTCTGGTTCCGAGGACCCCAGGAAAAGCAAGTCAGTAGGCCAGGGAGGCCCGGTCTTTCCCAGGCACCTTCTGCTAGAAAGAGTTCAAATCCCCAAGACAGAGGTCAGCTAGTGCCTGCTCCAAAACCAAGAGACTTGACTTTGTACTGCCCTGCTTTCATCTGTCTGGTTATCTCACTTCAGCCTCACAGATTTCTGTGATATGTGCACATGCTGGGGAAACCATAGCAACAAAATGACATGAAATCGATCACAATCACATACCACTGAAGAAACCTCTCAGAGAACAGTCATTTCTTTCTCAGTTTTAGTTCAAACCCTGCCTTCTTTTCTTACCCCAATTCTTCATTTGTTTATTCATCCATGACAGGATCTCACTATGTAGTCTAGTTTGTCCTTGAACTTTCCATCCTCCTGCCTCGACCTCCCAAATGCTGGGATTACGGGTATGCATCATTGTGCCTTGTTTCAAACTATTTCAGAACACTAATAGATTAATTTTTTTTAAATGACAGGGTCCCATTTCTTAGCTCCAGCTGGCCTGACACTCACTATTTAGACACTCAAACTCACAGAGATCTGTCTGCCTCTGCCTATAGGTGCTAGGATTAAGGGCGTGGGTTACCATGCCTGACTTCCATAAACTGTTATAAAAACCTGCAAGGAAATGGATGCACAAGGAGTTATAATTAACTCATGGCCTTGAAGTTTTTGTTTTCTCATTGTGTTATTATAAAAGTTGGCAAGAGTTGGACATAGCAGAAGATGATACATCTGCTAAGGTGCCATTTTCCGGAGTGTCAGTGTTTATTTCAAAGCAAGGATTAAGTCATCCATTTTGGATGCCAGGCAGGGAGTTAGGAAATGGGAATCCTAGGGTTGTTAAAATCACAAGAGAGCAGTGAAGAAACCATTTGGTCATTGCTGAGAGAGCCAAAGATCAAAGGTTCTGAAATTTCACTACTGAGTTTGCGAGCAGGAGGGAGTGCAGGCTTTTCAGAAGGCTCCCCCGTTTGAATGGAAGGGTGGGGCGAGCTATAGAAGGAAGAGAAGAGAGGGTTCTCTGGGCTGGGTCACAGTCAGGTGCACAAAACCATGGCCAGAGTTAAGCGTTCCTGGGGGAACCGAGAGCTAAGAGAAGGAAGGTTTAGAGTTTTCTAGGTGCCAGCTCATTAGTCTAGGAAGAATTTGTGTGAATTTCCTTCTTTCCCTCAAGGCCAAGTAAGGAATCGGCTGGCTAGATATGATCAGAACAGGAGCACACACGGGGAATTTATTTCCCTCATTTTTCAGGATGCTGGAGGTTGTTCATCCTCCAGAGAAGGCAAGTTGACCAGAAGCTAGGGCAGCCTCCAATGACAGAAATACATTTGCCAGGCTGGCAGGCGCAAGTGTGACGTTTGGAACATCAGATAGTGTCTCCCCGCTGAGATAGGTCTGACGTCTCCCAGTGGCTGGCTAATGGCCAATAGCAGATGCCCTGGAACACCCCCACACAGTCACTTATTAACTGGGAAGCTTAGTAAAGAGTCAAACGGAAGGGAGGTGAGCAGTGCAAAGATCTCCCAGTGTCTGCCCCAGCTCCACTGAAGGCCCACATTTTAATCCCACTATACTGCAGAGTTCCTGCAAAACCTGCTGCCCTGGGACACCTGACCCGGCAGTAATGGAAGAGTCCCCGGCTGGGAGAAGCTCCCACTCCTTTCTACGCTTTAAGCGTGTGTGAAAGAAAAAGGTGACCCCGCCACGCCTGGCAGCAGTGATCAGCGTAGGCGGGAAGTCAGGAATCACTGAGGTCACCATGGTCTCTGTCCCTTGCGCTTGCTTAGCAACACCAGGTTCCTGGCACCTATTTCGTGCCTCTGCCAGGAACTGTGTCCGCCTTCCGCCCTTCCACACCGAGACTCTCGGCGCTGCTCACGCTCTCCCCCAACTCCTGCGACAAACATGCCTGCACCGCGCCCTAAAGCTCCAGTCACCCCCTCCAGCCCGTCTCAGTTCTTCACCATCCCCCACGCACACCACCCAAACTTTTGCACCCCGAAACGTTTCCATCTTCTTCCGCTATCCTCAGTCTCCTACAACTTGTACATTTTGTTCAAAACAGTTCAACTCTATCCACTTACTGACCAGCTGAACCCTAGGCTCCTTGTCCCCCATTTCACTGGCAGTCTGGATCGACTCAACTCCTTTCCAGAGTCAGGTCACCTTAGGCTCAAAGGCCTTGTGCTAGGGACTTCTCTGCTCCGGGTCTCCGTTTACCATGGTGCACAACAGAGTTGGGTGGCCTAACGGGGTTCAACCGGACTAAAGGAACTGAAGTCTTCCCCTAGACGCCTTCACCGGTACCCAACCCGATCCCGCGCAGTCTCACCTGGTCGACCTGGCCCGGCAGCTTGCAGGGCCCTGCAGGCCGCCTCCTGGACCGCCAGGCTGGAGGCCGGGGAGCCGGGACGGAAGGCTGCAGCTTGCACCGGGCCCCCGACCTGGCGGCCGAACACCGAGCGCAGCAGCGTCTCCAGCAGCTGCAGTCCCGACACCACCGCGTCCACCGCTCCCGCGTCTGCCACCAGGACTCCGACCAGAGCTGCGCCCTCCGGTCGCCGGCCGCGCACATCCCGCAGCATCTCCCGCAGGAGGCGCCGCGGATCCCGGGCGGCCAGCGACGAAGATCGGCACAGCACGAAGACCAGCGGAGAGCGGATAGAGCGCGCTGCCTTTGCCCCCGGAGCCCGATGCGGCCCGATGGCCGCCACGGTGGCCGAGCTCTCGGCCTCTGTGTCGTGGCCCGGCTTACCGGGCTTCCCCGACTTGCCCGACGCTGGCTCTGGCTCTGGCTCCGGAGGGAACACAGCGCGGGAGAAGTCTCGCAGCAGCGCACGGCTCTGCTCGCGCTCCCACAGTTCCCCCACCAGCAGCACCTGCCCGCGGCCGCCCGCAGCCTCCAACAGCGCCTGGAAGGGCGGCTCGGCCGGGCTCGCCGGCTGCTGGGCCAGCGGCTCCAGCTCGCTCTCCATGCTGGCCTCCGCGTCTTGCGCGGGGCCGGAGCTCCGCAGCCTCCTCTCCGGACACGCCCTCGAGGGCCGAGCCTCCCCGACCCCCTGGCTCACTGGCTGCGTCCTGTGCGCTTCTGTCCCAGTACGCTGAATATCATTCATTCATTCATTCGTTCATTCAGACACCCAGTGCACACTTCCTGAGCACTTAGTAGGTGCGGGCTCTTGTGGGGTTGAGGGTGAGTGGACGTTAACGTATTCACAAACGTACCCGCTCACGATAAGATGGTTTTGAACCCCGGAGCAGATTTATTTATTTTTCAAAAAGACTTATTTATTTATTTGATTTTATGTGTATGAGTGTTTTGCTTGCGTGTACGAGCACTGGCACCAGCGGAGTTGTGAATATGTTCTGGGAATTCAACCCAGGTCCTCTGCAGAAACAGTTAAGTGCTCTGGATTGTGGAACCATCTTTACAGTCTCAGATGTATAGATTTATTCCTTTCTTTTCTCTCCTTCCCCCACCGCCGTACTCTCCCCCGTCCACCCCCCCCCCCGCCCCAAGACAAGATCTCACCATCCTATCCGAGAATCTGGAGATCCCTTAGTCTCAATTTGGAATTATAAACCTGTGCCACCGTTCCTAGCTTCTGGAGCTAATGTTTAATATAGAGGAGTCCTACGGGGCTTGAGAGTAGGGGCTACTTTTCCAGTGGTGTAGGCTTTGGAACCGAGATGGAGCAGAAGAGTGAGTGAGAACGGGCAAGGGAAGCGAAGCATGGTGTCCTAGTTTTCATTTCTGTTGCTGTGATAAAAATACCCTTACCACAAACAACTTAGGGAAGGAAAGAAAGGGCTTATTTTAGTCCATGGTTCCTGGTCGCAGCCCATCACTGCAGGGAAGTGACAGAGGTAGGAGCTCCAGACTGCTGACCACCATCACACCCACAGTCAAGAGTGGAGAGCCATAAACTCTCCTTTTGTACAAGCACAGCAAGGGATAGTGTCACCCACTTTCAGGCTGGGTCTTACTGCATCAATTCAGTCAGCTGAGATGATCCCTGCCACCCCCAGACTTGCTCACAGGCCAACCTGACCTCGACAGTTCTGCACTGAGACTTTCTTCCTAGGTGATTCTAAATCGTGTTGGCAGTTAGAATTAACCATCACCTAGGGCATAGCTCCTCTACCGTGATCTTGTTTTCAACCACCGACACTCCCTTCAAATGGATCAAGGCCACTATTTCCACAAATACTTGTTGACTTCTGGGTACTGCCTGCTGTAGTTGTGGGACTGTTGTTCCCTATGGACCAGAATATAAGGCAGTGGTTCTCAACCCATGGGGGATGAACAACCCTTTCACGGGGGTCGCCTAAGTCCATCGGAAACCACAGATATTTACATCATGATTCATAACAGTAGCAACATTAAAGTAATTAAGTAATAATGAAAATAATTTTATGGTTGGAGGTCACCACAACATGAGGAACTGCACTGAAGAGTAGCAGTATTAGAAAGATTGAGAACCTTGATTCAGAGTTCGATGTGGGATGCTGGCATGCTGTGGTATTGGGGTGTGTATGTGTAGGTGTGCATGTGTGTATGTATCTATGTCTGTGTGCCCATCTGTCTGAAAACCAGGTTAGAAGCAGGAACATATTTTCTATGATTTTCATGGACTGTTGCAGCTTTGTCCAAAGGAATGTCCTGTGAACTATTTTTCCCACCCTGTGCAAATACAGTCACACCAGGCTAACATGGTTATTATTGTACACAGGAGAGGAACCGGTGCAAATGACTTTTACATGCTATTTAATGTCAATTTAAACTCAAAAGGCATCTGTGGCTTATATCTATCATCTTTATTCCCCTTCATTTCACTACATAGTAATCGCCCCAAAGGCTGTTGGTGTCAATGCCCATATAATTTTAATTCATCATATAACCTCAATCCTCTCTTTGAAATACCTCGTTCCCTACCCTTTATAACTATGTTCCAACAGCATGGAGGGGTTTTCATGTCCATAAAATGAATCTTTCTTGGATACCTACTGTATGTATAGAGCAGTCCAAGGTGCCCAAAATATGCGCCCTTCCTTCCTTAAGAGTCTAGTAGTGGTTTTAGCCAGTATTTGGAGGAAGGCGACATATTTCTTCTCCTCTCTGCCTCCTTCTTGGTTTTTCGAGACAGGGTTTCTCTGTGGCTTTGGAGCCTGTCCTGGAACTAGCTCTTGTAGACCAGGCTGACCTCAAACTCACAGAGATCCGTGTGCCTCTGTCTCCCAAGTGCTGGGATTAAAGGCGTACACCACCACCACCTGGCAAGACAGGGTTTCCTTGTATAGTCCTGGCTGTCCTGTAACTCACTTTGTAGACCAGGGTGGCCTTGAACTCAGAGATCCACCAGCCTCTGGTTCTCATGCTGGGATTAAAGGTGTGCACCATCAACACCCACCTAAGGCAACATATTTTTTATCTGGTTCTCATTAATGGGACTCCTCTTTACTAGGTCTTTGGGGACTCAGTTTTTAAGAACAGTGATTATTCTCTCATCATACCACCAAAATGACAGCTAAAGTTCCAGCTATCAACGTCTCCCTCTGAAGAACTCGATGGCAGCACTGGAAAAGAACAGAAATCAAACACTCCATTAAGAGACTAGGGGTTGGATGTGTATCTCAATGGTAGAGTACTGGCATGCACAAAGCTCTAAGGAGGACAGCAGCATGTCTGATGGTTAATCTTCACTGTCTTCTTGACTAGATTTCAAGTCATTTGGAGACACACTCTGGGTGTGCCTGCGAGGGTGTGTCCAGAGTGATTTAAGTGAGTAAAGGCCTATCCTGTATGTGGGTTGAAACCCCATATGCACTACACCCCCCCCCCATCTTGTGTGTGCACGCAAGGTGGAATTGAAAGGGAAAAGGAGAAAGGGAGTTGAGCCCCAGTAATCATTTCTTTGCTTGCTCCCTGGAAGCAGTGTGACCAGATGCCTGGGCTCCTGCTACCGCAGCAGAGTGGCTCTTGCTGCTGTCTTTCTGGGTGTAAGGGAATACACCTCAAACTGCGATCCAAAGCAAACCTTTTCTCCCTAAGTTGCTTTAGTCAGGTAGTTAGTCACGGCAGCTAGAAAAGCGATGGCTATGGAAACTTGTACTTGAAAGGGCTATTTCTGTGATCCACCCAACCATGTGGTTTGTAGATCTTTGGGATTGATTTTTGGAAGGGATGTGGATGAGTTTAGTGCTGTGTGCTAGAGAAACCCCAAATGCTCTGAGCAGAGTTTAGTGGTGGGTGAGCAGAAGAGCAGAACTCTTTCAGGGTAGACAGTAAAGATTGTGTTTAGAAGGTACCAGAGGGAAACAGAAACTCTGTCTTGGGTCAGATTAGGGGCTATCCATGTGCTATTCTGTGAAAGAATATGACCACATTCTGCCCATGCCCTGAGAACTTGTGTGAGGCTGAATTAAAAGGGAATGAACTAATTTGTTAGACAGAGGCTATTTTAACACAAATAGAGCAACACTCAGTGCTGCAACTACTGATCACTGTTCTTATCCAGGTTTACAGTGAGAAAGAGCAGCAAGTGGGGCTGTTGGAGCCCAGATGATGTCATAAAGAACCCCACATTTGGGATAAAGAGTTGAAGAACCTGACGTTTTCCCTAGTGGGTTTCCCTTAAGGTTTGCCTGATTTTTCTTTGCTATGCCCCCATTTCTCTCTTTCATGGAATGGGAATATTCATTTTGTATCATTATACATTGGATATATATATATATATATATATATATATTATATTACAGGGGCTCACAGTTAAGAAGTTGTGTGACTCTTGAGGGAGACTTTGCACCTACACTTTTGAATAATTTGGAACTGTCAAGACCGTGGGGGGGGTTTTGAAATGGGAATGGATGTGCTTTGTGTTATAGATTGCCATGTGTCTGCAAAGCCTGGAGGATGAGAAGTTATGATTTCAAGATGATGTGCTTGCAATCCCAGAGAACCTAGACAACAATGAGGGCCCTAAGAGAGACATACATAGATCTAATCTACATGGGAAGTAGAAAAAGACAAAACCTCCTGAGTAAATTGGGAGCATGGGGACCTTGGGAGAGGGTTGAAGGGGAGGAGAGGGCAGGGAGGGGAGCAGAAAAAAATGTAGAGCTCAATAAAAAATTAATTTTAAAAAGATGATGTGCTTGAATTGGAAAGGTGGCTCAGTGGGTAGAGGCCTAACTTGCAGGCCTAATGACCTGAGTTTGATCTTTAAATCCCACGAGGTAGCAGAAGATACCAGAGAGTTGTCCTCTGACCTCCACATGCATGTGGTGGCATGTATGCACCTGCATCTACATGCTTGCAGCTACACTCCTGTGTGTGGGTGTACACACGAAATACATTAAATAGCATTTAACAAAGTGATGTGTTTAGGTATAAAATTGACAAGGGATGGACTTGTAATGATTAATTTGTTGTCAAACGATCCTCGAGAAGCACATCTAGGCATGTCTATGAGGGTGTTTCCAGAGAGAGATTTAATAGATGAAACACCCATCTTGAATGTGAGCAGCACCATCCTATTGGCTGGGGTCCTATACAGACTGAAAAAGGAAAAAAGAAAAAGTGAGCTGAGTACTGGCAGTCATCTCTCTCTGCTTCAAAGAAAAATTCTCTTGTAAAACTATTATTAAAAAAAACCTTGCAAGTAAAAAACAAAATCACATGAAGAAACAAACCAGACCCAAAATCTACACATCTTAATGAAGTCTGTACAGTTAGAACAGCCTTTCTGAAGCTGCAGAGCTTCCTGCTGGAGTTTACACTTTCTGCTTTTGGGATATGGAGACAATGTGACCAGTTGCCACGGGTTCCTGCTGTTCCCTCTCTTGCTACCACACTTTCCCCACCACAATGGACCGGCGCTCTCAATCCATGAGCCAAAACAAACCCTTTAATCTTCAGCTTGCTTTTGCCAGCACATCAAGAGACGTAATTGCGTGTGCTGGCTAGGTTTTCGTCAACTCGACACACTCTAGGGTCATCTGGGAAAAGGAACTTCAGTTAAGTAAATGTTTCTATCAGATTGGCCTGTACACAAGTCTCTGGGGGCATTTTCATGCTTAATGATTAATATGGGAAGGTGCCGTTCACTGTGGGCAGTGCCAGCTCTGGGCAGATGGGGTTGGTGTAAGAAAGCAGGATGAGCAAACCACAAAGAGCAAGCCAATAATTAGCACTTCTCCATGTCCTCTGCTTCCATTCCTGCCTCCAGGTTCCTGCCCTGTGTTACTTCCTTGGCTTTCTCCCGAGGACGGAGTGTAATCTGCAAAATGAAATAAATTCTTTTCTCTGCAAGTTGCTTTTGGTCTTGGTGTTTATATAGTAATAGAAACCTAATTAGGACCTACAGCCAACACAAGGGATTAAATCACTTGTCAAAACTTTGGCTCTCTCCTGGCCCCTGTTCTTTTCATCAGCTAGAATCCCTAAGCCACGCAAGGAGGAGAAGGGAGTGCCAGACCCCTTTGCTGTGGCTTTTCACCTCATTCCTAGTTTGTACCCTGCTCTATCAGTGCCATGCAGGGAACTGGGACTAGAGATGGGTAATGATTCCTACCAGACACCAGAGCACATGCCTAAGATGTTAACTTGGCCCTAGTTCCCCTTCCCTTTTTATTTATTTGCCTTGAGGTGGAGGCGTTGTGGGGGTTTCTCCTGTTTTTACATTAGCTTCTTAGCATCCTTATTCCTCTTCCTCTGTAGCACAGTCAGGGTGTATACACAGAAGGGGCTCACTTTTCAGGGACGCTTTGACCTTGAAAGTGGGGGCAGGCTAAGAGGATGGCCGGGCCAGGATGAGCCAGGTGAACAGAAAGGGAGTTAATCCCACTAGGTCACCTCTTTAAGGAGTATGGACATATCATGGAGCACTCCTGACTGTCTACTCTCCTCTTGGGCTCTCAATATCCTGGTAATAAATTCCAAACTTTCCAGAGGTGGGGTGCGAGGTAGACCAGATAGAGGAGGGGATGCTGAACAAAGGTTGGAGTCCAGGGCCAGTGAGTTTATCTTTACCTGTGCTATTTACACAGCAAAGGTCTGGTAGGAAATTAACAGGAAATTACAGAGACTTTAACAACAAAAACCAGTCAGAATGCCAAGAATCTTTCTTCTTCCTGGTCATCCACACCCCTGGAAGCAATATAAACCAACAAGAGTTCTTCTTTCTGGTGTTCTATGGCTGTAATCGGAGACTGGGATTTCTGAAACCATTTGCCCTTTCTGTCTGCTTCAGCAGGATTTCAGTGAGGATGAAGGGTAACAAGGAAGGGTTAGTTTGGAAAACAAAGGGCACATTTTTGACCCCTTTTCATGATGCCTCCTTCCTCTTCCTTGTTTCCTCACTTTCTGCCTGTTTTCACTTTCATGGTTTTTCCTTCTCCACTGTTCATTCTTTCTTCCTGCTTCTCTCCTTCTCTGGACTGTCTCTTTTTTACCTGATTGTTGTTTTATGGGCCATGCAGTCGTAGGTGGAAGCAAGAGACTGGGAGCTGCCTGAGTAGAAGTCAGAGAAACCCCAGGACCCATAAAGGAATGAGGGTGATAGAAGAAAGTACAGACCAAAACCATTCTGGCAGGGACTGTGGGTACTCAATGACTTGCCCCAGGCTGTGTTCTGGCTGCTGGATGGCCAGACGGGGCACCACTATTGGAAGAGTTCATTTCTTCATCTACTTGGCAAGGGTTGGTTTCAGTCTGGCATAGGAAAACATATTTCCATGCCAGCTGGCCTTCACTTGGAGGTAATCATCTCAGTTTTACTTGAGGAAGGTGTGTTAAAAAGACTGGACGAGGCACTGGAGAGATGACTCAGCAGTTAAGAGCCCTGGTTGTTCTTCAGAGGACTTGGGTTTCTTTCCCAAGTCTCACATGGCTGCCAACAATTATCTGTAACTCCAGTTCTAGGGAGATCTGATGCTTCCTTCTGACCGCTGCAGTTACCAGACATGAATAATAGACATACATGCAGGTGAAGCATCCATACACATTAAACAAAACAAAAACCTTAAACATAGAAGAATTAAAACAAACATAGAATACTGGGAGACAGAGACCTGGCATACGGAAGCCCCTACTGTGTTCTTGATGGGCCCAGGAGTATTTAACAGGATTGGGAGGAGGTACAGTCAGCCCCTGGGGTGTGCCTGCACTGACTGAGGGAGCTGGAGGGGACAATCCTATGTGCAGACTCAACACGCAATGGCAGAAAGTATATCAACACTTGCCACGCTGGTGTCCTGCCCACAGCCCTAAGGTGACTTCATGGAAATCTGCTCCTCTAGGTGACTGGGCAGCTTTCTAGAGCTCTCCCCCTCCCCCAAGTCACTCCTGTTTGCAGCTCCATGGTAACTGAGCTCTTCACAGCCTCTTGCCTTCCTAGTCTCTGTTCTCTTCTTCAGTCCCTGCACTCAGTTACTCTCTGAAATTTTCTCTTTCCAGATACTGCTGTGTTATCTGGGGCCGGAAGCTCTGGGAATTGCCCATTGAGACAGTTGAGTCTACCCTGAGAAAAGACCAGAGGTAGACCATGGACTTTTTGGGGACCTCTGTTTGCTGTACAGGGGAGACTATGGAAGGGAAGTCTCCCCCACAACGGCTCGAAGGTTGAGGAGAGCATTGCTCGAATAAACAGACCTTCTTCCTGCGTTCTGTTGCTGCTCAAGTGCGTATGTTGTAGTGAATGAAGAGCTAGAGGAGAGAATGTCTTCCAGGACTTGAGAGAGAGTGGAGGTGAGGAACTGATCTCTCAGGTGGCAGTGGGGGTTGGGGGAGGTGGACTAGGCAGGCAAGCTGGAGTTCTAGGGCACAGATAAACTAAAGGTGCCTTTTTTGGTTTCCAGACAAAATACTGGAACTAACACCAAGAAAATCTAACAGAGGCCCGGTGGTGGTGGTGGCACACGCCTTTAATCCCAGCACTCAGGAGGCACAGGCAGGCGGATCTCGGAGTTCGAGGCTAGAGCCTGGCCTACAGAGTGAGTTCCAGGACAACCAGGGATACACAGAAAAATCCTGTCTCAAAAACAAAAACACTAACAGAGGACATCATTGGCAAACTAAATGATACACAGGTAAGAGAAAGAAGAAGAATAACGGACACAGAAAAACCTGAGGTGTTAGTAGTTAATAGCGGCGAACGAAATACTTCCATAAAAAAGCAGAGACTGTCAGACTGAATTAAAAAACGCAGAGCATTCACGGAGAGACCGTAGGCTGGGCCATGGAACTAGTCTCAACTTTCAAAGGAAATGCAACATGGAGATGCAACATGACCAGCTGCCCCAGGCTCTTGATGCCACGAAGGGCTGTACTCTTCAACAGTGAGCCTAAATAACCCTTCCTACCTTGAAACACAAACAAACACAAACAAAAAACAACAAACAAAGCTTTGAAGATTCACCTCACACATGGTGTGACGTATTAAGCCAACAATCAATCATAGAAATATTAAGCTGTAATCAATCCCAGTTGGATATCGATAAATTTCTAGAATTTATGAGAATTGAACAATATGCTTTGAGTTGATCAATGGGACAATTTTAAAAAATCACAAATGATGTCAAAAAATATTTTTAATTGAATAAAAGTGAAAGCAGGGAGCTGAGGAGCTGGCTCAGTGGTTAAGAGCACTTAATGCTCTTGCACAGGACCAGGGTTTGGTTCCCAGAATACACATGGAGGCTTAACCCCAATCCCAGGGGATCTGATGGCCTAAAGGGCACCTCTTTGAACACCAGGCGTATAAATGGTGCACATACATATACACAGGTCAAACACTCATACACATATAACAAACAAATCTAAAATGAAGTAAAAATAAAATACCATAAGTTGTGGGATGCAACCAGATTCATAAATAAAAGAATTTTTCCTTTTTAAATTGATTTTTATTGAGTTCTACATTTTTCTCTGTTCCCCTCCCTGCCTCTTCCCTCAAGTCTTCCCCAAGGTCCCCCAAAGTACTCCAAATTTACTTAGGAGATCTTGTCTTTTTCTACTTCCCATGTAGATTAGATCTATGTGTGTAGAAGGAGCGGCGGGCTGTGTCTGGCGGGCTGTGTCCCGCCACCCGGCTAGCTTTACCCAAAATAATTACACGGAAACTGTATTCTTTTAAACACTGTAGGCCCATTAGTTTTAGTCTCTTATTGTTTAATTCTCATATATTGCTTTAACCCATATTTAGTAATCTTTGTAGCACCACGAGGCGGTCCCTTACCAGGAGAGGTCTTAACCTGCATCCATCTCAGAGAGGAGAAGCATGGTGACTGCCTATGGTGACTGCCTGAAGCGCCCAAAAAGGGGAAATGATGGAGGAGTGTCTATGTGTTACTTTCATTATTAATAAAGAAACTGCCTTGGCCCTTTAAGAGAACAGAAAATTAGGGAGGCAGAGTAGACAGAACAGAATTGTGGGAAAAAGGAAGCAGAGTTGGGGAGATGCTTCAGGCAGTTGCCATAGGCAGTCACCATGCTTCTCCTCTCTGAGATGGATGCAGGTTAAGACCTCTCCTGGTAAGCGACCGCCTCGTGGTGCTACACAGATTACTAAATATGGGTTAAAGCAAGATATGAGAATTAAACAATAAGAGGCTAAAACTAATGGGCTGACAGTGTTTAAAAGAATACAGTTTCCGTGTAATTATTTTGGGTAAAGCTAGCTGGGTGGCGGGATATAGTCCGCCGCTCCTTCTACAGATTGGCGCCCAACGTGGTGACTAAATCCACTTAAAAACCTGAGAGGGCTTTAAATAAAGGAGAGAGAGAGTTTAACACAGCTTTTTGCTGTTTGCTAGGACGTGCCGTAGAGAGATTTCCTGTTTCGGCAATAGCGGCAGAGAAAAAGCTAAGTCATTTTAAAACGCGGCTTCCTTGTGCTGTGCCGCCAGTGTGAACTCTGGCTTTAAAGCATTTCAATGGCCTTTATGGGACTGGATATTTGTGTTCCCGCTTGGGATCAGAAGGAGAGTACACTGAGACCAGGCCAATGGCTCAGCTCTCCCCGCCTGCACCTGGACAGATGGCAAAATCAGGCTTAGGCAGGCGGAAGAACATGGCGGATTCCCGCCACAATACAGAGAGATGTTTTCAGACTGCGCAGTGCTCTGCGTGTCAGATTTGTCTGTAACTTGGATGAAAAGAGTTTTTGTGCCACACGCTCAGTCTCAGAGTTAAAGTGCTGAGTGCGGCTCCTACCTGGTGGCCCCAGAACTAGCAGAAAATGGTACATCCTCCATTTTGAAATTGGAGAGAGGTGGAGCCAACATCCATAACAGCTCGCCACTCTGCAGCCCAGATCTGCAACTGATTCAGTCACAAGTGGCTCCACCATGTTGGACTGGGCGTGGCAAGCACACAGTACCTGTTTTTGACCCAGGAATGTCACAGCTTAGATTCTTAAGTGCTTAGTGATTTAAAGGTGCAAATCAAAAGTGCTCCTGGATAGTAAAAAAAAATTACAGATTCACAATAGGACAGATTCAGATATAAAAGACATTTAAATGGATCACAATGTTGGATGAATGTGCATAGGCTTGAGAAAGAGAGAAGAAAAAAATATAGAGAATAAAGTTAATGCCTTTAAAAAAGGGTAAAGTCTTTAAAGAGACAGAATAAAGTAAACTGATAGAGTAAATATAAGCCACGTAAACATGGAAAATTCACAGAGTCTGGATTCTTTGTATTATTGTGTTTTCTTTAAAGTTTTTGACTGTAAAGGAGCTAAATACAGAGAGACATTTCATTGTATGGGCTGCTAAGCTGATGAACCTACATATATGTTCTAAAGGTATCTTGACTTCAGAATTTGGATCTAAGGATATCATGCTTTGGAAAAGAGTTTCTTCTTTTGTTTTCACAGAGAATAAGACACTGTGGATTGTTTTTAATCCCAGTATGGTATGATAGATCATGCCCTCCTGAAAGGTTTTCTGTAAACAAAAAATTACTTCACTCAACTACCGACTGAGATGAACCTAGCAGACAGGTTATACCATAAAAGACCTAAATAACAGCACTCCCATTTAGCAGGAAGCAGTTTGGAAAAAATAACTGCGCCCACATTCCCAAATATTGTTTATAAATGTTCTTTTACATTTAAAGGGGGATATGATATAGATATGAATAATTTGCATTGGTATGGATTTTAAGGTCAATTTTGTTATATGTATATGTATTTCTGATCTTGATTAAGCTATTGTGATTGTGTAGTTCATTTTAAAAAATGTAATGTGTAATTAGGAAATATAGGTTGTTAATGGATAATCATTGATAATAGTTAAGCTTGTAGTCATGTTATTAGATTTTCTAGATATGTAGAGATATATTTCAGTTAGACAGACATTCTTCATATCTTTCAAAGGCTACAGAATATGGCATTTTAAATGTTTTAATAACTTAGGGTTTTTCATGACAATGAGACACGTCTGCTCCTGGCAGCACCAATCTACTTTAAGAGGAAGATGGGCATCGAAGAGGCTACTTATGGAGTTTGTTAGCCATTTGGGCAAGAAACTGCTCTTGCCTGGACTGTTGCATAAACTGGACACAAAGAACCCACAGAAAGAGGACTGCTGAACTTGCCTAAAGGTGAGATGGTCTTTTGGGGTTCCTGATTTGTGAAAGAGTCTGTGAGACATTCTGCAGGACACAGCAGATAGTGACTGAACTGTCTTTGGAATTTTTCTGCTTCATGGAAATGTCTGCTGGATACTATGGGCCTGAAGGCCAAAGATAGATGCCCCAACGGTACAGAGGAACTTTGGGTGACTGTCCAGGAATCAAGATGTCTCTGCCATTTCTAGAGTTTTATAAGTTACTTATTTCTTGTTTACTTAGGTAGTATTATATCCTTCTGGAGTCTTTGATGGAGTTGAAGAATGGTTCAGTAGTTATAGTTTTCCTTAGTTATGATAAAAGATAAAATAGATTTAAATATTGTAACTGTAATTCTTGCTTGATAACTGTTTTGTTATATATAATTTTACTATGTTAAAGTTAAAGCCTTTCTTTTTTGTTTAAACAGAAAAAGGGGAAATGATGGAGGAGTGTCTATATGTTACTTTCATTATTAATAAAGAAACTGCCTTGGCCCTTTAAGAGACAGAAAATTAGGTAGGCAGAGTAGACAGAACAGAATTGTGGGAAAAAGGAAGCAGAGTTGGGGAAACGCTTCAGGCAGTCACCATAGGCAGTCACCATGCTTCTCCTCTCTGAGATGGATGCAGGTTAAGACCTCTCCTGGTAAGCGACCGCCTCATGGTGCTACACAGATTACTAAATATGGGTTAAAGCAAGATATGAAAATTAGCCAATAAGAGACTAAAACTAATGGGCCGACAGTGTTTAAAAGAATACAGTTTCCGTGTAATTATTTTGGGTAAAGCTAGCTGGGTGGCGGGACACAGCCCGCCGCTCCTTCTACATATGTGAATCTCTCTTAGTGTCCTCATTGTTGTCTAAATTTTCTGGGATTGTGGTTTGTAAGCTGGTTTTCTTTGTTTTATGTTTAAGAACCACTTATGAGTGAGTACATTGTCTTTCTGGGTCTGGGTTACCTCACTCAATATGATGTTTTCTAGTTCCATCCATTTGCATGCAAATTTCAAGATGCCATTATTTTTTTCTGCGTTTAGTACTCCATTGTATAAATGTATCACATTTTCCTTATCCATTCTTTGGTCGAGGGGCAGTTAGGTTGTTTCCAGGTTCTGGCTATGACAAACAATGCTGCTATGAACATAGTTGAGCACATGTCCTTGTGGCACAATTGAGCTTCCTTTGGGTATATACTCAAAAGTGGTATTACTGGGTCTTGAGGAAGGTTGTTTCTTAATTTTCTGAGAAATCGCCACACGACATCCAAAGGGGCTGTACCAGCTTGCATTCCCACCAGCAGTGCAGAAGTGTTCCCTTTTCCCCACAACCTCTCCAGCATAAATTGTCATCAGTGTTTTTGATCTTGGCCATTCTTACAGGTGTAAGATGGAATCTCAGAGCTGTTTTGATTTGCATTTCTCTGATGACTAAGGATGTTGGGCATTTCCTTAAATGTCTTTCAGCCATTTTAGATTCTTCTGTTGAGAGTTCTCTGTTTGGGTCTGTACTCCATTTTTTTTTTATTGGGTTATTTGTTCGTTTGATGACCAATTTCTTGGGATCTTTGTATATTTTGGAGATCAAACCTCTGTCTGATGTGAGGTTGGTGAAGATCTTTTCCCATTCTGTAGGCTGTTATTTTGTCTTGTTGACCGTGTCCTTGCCTTACAGAAGCTTTTCAGACCTCTGTAAAGTAAAAGAATTTTTAAAAACTGCTATGGACTAATGGTTATAATGAGCCCCCTTGGCCCTCACTCAACCTTTTGGAGTGGGAGAATTCTGTAGTTTTCTTGTCTCTGTCCCGCCATAATTTTTCCTTTGTGTGCAGGGGAGGCAAGCCATTTTTGTAGTTCACAGATCTCTGCATCCAGTAATAGCCCTTGAAATATTTCACCTGACTCACCCTGGGATCTGACTTTGATGGTGACCCTTTGGACCTCAAACCAGAATCCAGTTGCTTTAAGATACTCTGGATAAGGTTTTGCTCCAGGGGAAACTCATTTTACAAGTAGATGTGAATCAGGGAGGGAGTCAGAAGGCAGATTGTGATAGATTATTGAACTGGTGGCCCTTGGGGGAGCCACACCTTCTGCTATTAAAATTCTTATGTAGTTTCATAAAGGCTCAGGCCATGGCCAATAGGACATTAGCCAAAATAAGGCGAGCCAACTTGAGGCATGGATGGATACTGGGGTGTGTCCAATTGAAACACTGTTGGAATTCAGCTGCTGCCTGTAAAGAGACACCAGATGACTGACAAGATGACCGACAAGTGTCTGACAGATGACAGACACTGTGGAGAGAAACCACGAGGCTGAGAGACGTCCTGAGTTCTTGTTTCTTCTCAACTCTCCATCCAAGGCTTCATGAAAAGCCTCAGCTGGACTGTGTAAAGCACGGGGAATAACACACCGCTGTTTTAAGGTGCTAACTTTGGTTTTGGTGTGGAAGCAGGTGACCGAAACACAAGCAGCCTTGGAGCTGGAGTTAGGTCTCAAATTCAGGACAAATGGCTGACCGAGGTGCCTACTGAACACATCAAAGTGGACGCTGGCCCGTAGGGCCGGTCTTTCTCAGCATAACCAATACCTGTTACAAGATCCTGGCTCCTCCGACTCCTTTTCTTAGGGACTAGGTTTCCCCTTCCCCCTACCTCTGATTCCTATATAACCCAACCATTTTGGCTACAAGCTCCTCTTGGTTCTCTTGGTCTCTGGATTCCCAGATATTCTCTCTGCTCCCTCTCTCTTCTCTTTCTCTCTTGATCAGTGCTCCCTACCCCCCACACACATGGCTTGGTTCAATCTGGACCCTTCCAGATGCCTCTGGCTGTGCTCTCCCTCATATTTACAATGAACCGCCTCCCTGACCCATACCTAGGAACAGTCATGTCCTTGGTTCATTTTGTTCCGTTTTGCTTTCCATTCAGCAGGATGGTCTTCCAGAATTATCCCCAAATGAGTTCAGATCCAAGGTTTTATTAATCTCACACGGACCTGTCAGTCAACCCACATTGCCTCTTGGGAAGTGGTATGATCTTGGGTGAGGCAGCTTTCTTTAGTTAAAACAATGTTCAGAGAGAGGTATCGCTTTAAATGGCCAGCAGCGAAGACACCAGGATCGTGGGTAGTCCGCTTATTTGTGGGCAGTACTGTATCCACTTCAGTCATATTTATGCAGACTTCCGCGTTTTCAAAAAAATACAGGAAGGGCGATTTATCTGATGACCAGACAAATTTCTATCAATGTGCTTGGCTTAATGTGAGGAGTTAAGAATTAGATTAAACACTCAAGGTGGGTGGGCCCACCCAATCAGAATTTCGGATTTAATGTGAATTCTCTTTCATCGCAGTTGACTGTCTTAGGATGAGAATCAAGTTTCAGAGTTTCCAACCTCAAAAGGCCATCTGGATCAGTCTGGGTAGGTAATGATAGTGAAGTATGAAGTAGCCTGCTTGAGAGGAGAAGAGAAGCTGTGGAGAGAAGTGGGGGCAACCTTGAAGAAGTGGGCATGGACAAGGGTCAAGGTTTATAAATCAGAAAACAGCACTGAGAAGGTTTTTTTCTGAAATGTCTAATGGAGGATGCCCATTGCAAGCGCTCTTTCCAGAAGTGAGACACCGGAGAAGTCTCTAGATCCCTTGAAATAGAACATTTCAAAAGAAAAAAGAAATACTGAGAATTGACATATGTCAAAGCCCTCAGTATCCCATGGCTTTCATTAAAACAACTGGATTTTTGTTCTAATATCCTGCTATCCTTCAGGCAGCCTACTTGCAACCAAGAAGCTGTGAGTGGCATAAGCCTATTGAGTAATTCCAGGTCCCTGGCCCCAGTCATGGGAGTTCATGTGACCTAAGTTGATCCAAGAAGACTGAACCACAGAACTTTTGCTTGGGATGCTAGGAGACTGACAGGCTCAGGGGCATGCTCTCTGGACGGGGATAAAGATCTATTGTAGCCTTAGGTACTGTTGGCAGCCGTTGGAGCTCAGCAAACAATACTGCAAAGTATGGTGCTTTGGTCTGCTCCTTTGAACTAAATAAAAGAAGTTCTGCCAGTCTCCTGTTTTTTGTTTGCCCCTCCCTCCCAAAGTCAGAGAAACCAGAATTCTTCCTCAAGGTGGGTCACAGGAACAAGAACCTTCCCCTAAACCATAAAAATCTAGAAGTCAGAAAACTTTCTCCCTTGAGGGCTAGCTGCCATTCCAGATACTTCTGCCCCTCAGCCACGAGGGAGGAGTGTTACACCCAGGCTAATGAAAGTCTGAGAAGACAGGTCCTGCTGGGCTTTGCCTTCTTTCTGTTAGCTTTACATTGTCCAGTCGTACATGGATGTGGCTGTCCATGCTTCATCAAACCTAAGTCTGGAAACAGTTTTCCCTGCAGCTTGGTTGTTTTTTGTTTGTTTGTTGAGACAGGATTTCTTAGTGTACCCTGGCTGTCCTGGAACTTGCTATGTAGACTGGGCTGGCCCTGAACTCATAGAGATCTGCCTTCCTCTGCCTCCCAGGTGCTGGAATTAGAAGTGTGTTCTCCACCCAGCTGTATTTATTTATTGTTTTTGAGATAGGCTCTCACTATGTAGCCTTGACTGGCCTGGAACTCTTTTATGTGAGCCAGGCTAGCCTCAAATTCATAGAAATCTGCTTGCCTCTGCCTCCTGAACGGTGGGATTGAAGCTGTGCTTCATTAGACCTGGGGTCTCCAGTACCGAAGTAAAACCAACACAGCGAATGTATTATGCTTTTGTTGGCCTGTCTTTTGTTGTAGGAGGGCAGGCCCTTATGATGGATGAGGAAGGAGTCACATCTTCCTGTCCCAGCACAACCATCATAACCACAGGGTGAAACTAGCTCCACAGAGGGCAAAAGGGGAGTGGGGAAGAAAAGGAATTTGAGGCTAAAACCTTCCTCAAAGCCTGCTACTTATGGATTATACAGTTACACAAGCCATTAGAGTCCCCTTGTTGTTTAAAGCAGATGAACCTGGTGTCCTCTCCTTTATTTGTGACTGTTACTGACATCATAGACAGAATTCACCGAGCGGTATGGTGAGCCAGATACTAATGCAAGCCTGGTCGACTTATGCTTGATCCGTTATAAACCAGGCATATGCTGGATCATCATGCAACCGTGAGAAATTGGCTGCGTTTAGTGACTCTCACCTGCTATCCCAGTACTAGTGGAAGTGCTGAGGCAGGAGGATCATGAGTTCTAGGCCAGCCTGGGCTACGTAGTAAGACCCTATCTTAAACAAACAAAGTTGGATATGTTGGTACACATCCAAAACTCAGAAGGCAGAGACAGGAGGATCACTGTGGGTTTGAGGCCATCCTGATCTACACAGTGTACACAGTCTAGGCTACATGTGAGACCCTGTCAAAAAACAAAACAAAGTAAAACCAAAGCACCCCCGCCCTGAAAACAAAGAGATTTTGTAAAGAGATTCTCTTGGAAAATGGAAAAAGCAGTTTACAAATCTTTGATAGGAAATTCTACAGAATCCAGAAGATAAAAAACACCCATTTTAACCAAGTGGTTCTTTGGTGGGGGATGGGAGCTATGGAGAGAAGAGAAGGAGCCATCTGAAGCCTGAGAGGAGAGAACACCTTGCCTTCAGGGAAAAGCTGTGGGCAGGAAGGGATCCCAGGATACTGGGTGGGGCCTGGGTCAGGAGCACCAGAGGAGTGGAGGGAGCACAATTAGCCAGTCTTATGCTTCTTGACAGCCATTTTTAGTGTCTGGGGTGGGAGACTGTATCCAGAGCCTTCATGTTCTTGCGGCGGAGAGAAGCTATTGGCTCATTTAGTGGCTTATCCAGTTCTCTGAATTTGAGCTGTAGATGAGCAACAGCTACGTCGAATTGAGTCCCTAGTCATCCATGATTAATGTGGCACCCAATGAAAGGACGAAAGTGGCAGGGGCTGGGGTCAGAAAAAGCCGGAGGCCTGACACCTGCAGATCCCCAAAGGGGCGAGCCTCCTGCTTGGCTGCTAGTCCCAAGTTCTGCTTCCTTTAAATGCAGACGTTAGTTCTTCAGGAGCCGCCCGCCTCGGGAAGCCCGGCCTGCTTAGCAGCTCTCATCGGGAATATGCAACGTTGGTGTTTGAAAAGAAGAATCCACTTCGAAGCAATTTGCATTTCCAGCGATCTTTCAATAGCCGGCTTGTGAATGAGGTCTTTCTGTGTTTGTGAACAGTGAGGGGGCAAGAAGAGAAAGCACCCACACTGCGTCTCCCCCAAGCAGCTCCCCCAAGAAGCTGCCTTTGCCAAGAGCAGAGGATGCTGGGATGTGTGTGTGAGTCACTTCTCCCTGGAGGTTTCCAGGGAGCTAAGCTGTGAGAGGCAAACTTGCAGCCAAGGCCCAAGAGGGTTTCTTTTCCCAGCTCTGAGTCTCCTCTTGCTCAAGAATATGGCTTTGTACCCGGCTGAGCGCCTTGGTGGGTGGGGCCTGGCTGCTCCAGTTTGAATGGGGTTCACCTCCCTCTACGTAAAGGTTTCCTTTTCAACACTTTCGCCTTCGGAGTCACCTGTGCGGTTTATGAATGGTGCCTTGGACTGACCCCCAGTTCATCTTTGTTCCCAAGAGGCAGAAACAGCCTTGAGAAGGACATTTAACACGTGACGCCAAGGCTTCCCCAACGGCTTTGGCCCCAGTACAAGAATGCATGGTAGGTCCTTGAGCCCCTGCAGGCAGCACCCCTTGGAGATCACTAGGAGAAAGGCAGAGGTGTTTAGCTCCTATCTGTCCTTACTCATGACTCCTCTCCTCAGGACACAGGTTCTCCCTCTGTAGTTTGTGGTTAGTCTGTCGGAGTGACCGTCCCCCAAGGATGAAGACAGAATGTCTGAGGGTCTCCAGTACTGCTATCCTAGCTCTTGCTGCAGGTACACGGTGTGTGCACTTGGGGGGTCACAGAGCTGAGGAGTCCAGATGTTCAGTTTTGACACTCCCCCCCCTCACCAGAATGCATTCAGCCATTGGCAGAGGATTTTATTCTAGGATCAGATGTCTAACCCCTGGACCAGTGGTTCCCAACCTTCCTAATACTGCAGCCCTTTAATATAGTTCATGTTGCGGCGACCCCCCAACCATAAAATTATTTTGTTGCTACTTAGTAACTGTAATTTTGCTAGTTATGAATCATAATGTAAATATCTGGTATGTGACCCCTGTGAAAGACCAAATCTGGTTTTATTTTGCCTGGAGGTAGTTTATGGTATATTCGAAGGTACTGAGTGCTGTTGGGGGATCACCATGGAAACTTGCAGTTTTCAATAGGGTGGACTCCAGCTTGATCAAGTGACTTAAACAGAGGTGAAGGCAAGGTAGCTAGGTGCCTTTAGACCAGTCTGGCCTCGAACTCAGACGTCCACATGCCTCTGCCTCCTGAGGGCTGCAAATAAAAGCATGTGTCACCACTGCCCAGACTCTGCAGATCTTTATAAGCTAATAAACATGTTCCCTTGGGTCCTTAGAGTCATTCTAGCAAACCCAAAACCGAAGAGACCTTGGGGGAAACTCTGATTTATTGCCAGTGGGTCGGAAGCACAGGGCCTAGGTCTGGAAACTGCTGGATGGGGGCAGTCTTGAAAGCTGAGCCTCATCCCGTAGGATCTGTCTCCAGGCCGGTTGTGTCGGAACTGGATTGGAAAGACCCAGAGGTGGTGATCACAGCATCAGTGTGGCTTACCGGTGGGGCGAGGTCTCTCTTCCTGAGATCACAGAGGTTTTTTACAAGTCTTCAGTGTCGTGAGACATGAGAGCAAGGAGAAACTTTTTGGAGGCACAACTGGACTTGAGACAGGGTCTCCTGTAACCCAGGCTGGTCTTGAATTTGCTAAGTAGAGGAGGATGATCTTCAATTTCTAATCCTTTTGCTTCTATCTGGAGAGTGCTGGGATTGCAAGTGCCAGAACATTGGTCTACATTGTCCTAACGGTTGAACCCCGGACTTTGTACAAGCTAGGCAAACACGCTACCAACTTAGCCACATCCCCAGCCCTGAGACCTTTTGCTTTTGTTTTAATAAGGGTACTAAACTCATTTATGAGGGCATCACCTTCATGACCTAATCATGTTCCAAAGGCCCCACCTTCTAATGCTGACATTTTGGGAATTGGCTTAGATTTTAACACACAAATTTCTGTGTGTGTGTGGGGAGGGGTGAATGAAAAACTTCTTATTTAATTTGAGGGAAAAAATCCTTTTCATTTACCCGTGTAGGTTTGTTGCCTGTGTCCTCCAAAATTAGACTGACAACAGGCAGATTAGCAAGAGAAAAACCAAGTTATTCCAAGGCAGTGCATGCACACATGAGGGCGTACAGCAAAGTAACAAAAGGAAGGACTTAAAGAGCTGCTTCACGAGCTAGTTGTAGCCAACTGTGGAAGGGCACAAATGTGGGGACACTAGTGGCAGATGAGGCAAGCTTTGTGTGGGGTGGTTCTCCTGTAAGCTGTTTCTAGCGACAAGACTGTTCACCCCATCCTGGGGTGCGCTCATCTCATTGTAATAGCAGAAATTATGCTATGTTCTTTTGATGACCAATTTCTTGAGTTCTTTGTATATTTTGGACATCAGACCTATGTCTGATGTGAGGTTGGTGAAAATCTTTTCCCATTCTGTAGGCTGTCATTTTGTCTTATTGACCGTGTCCTTTTCTTTACAGAAGCTTTTCAGATTCAGGAGGTCCCACATATTGTTTCTCTCAGTGTCTGTGCTGCTGGGGTTATATTTAGGAAGTGGTCTCCTCTTCCAATGAGTTCAAGTGTACTTCCTACTTTCTCTTTTGTGAGGTTCAGTATGGCTGGCTTTATGTTGAGGTCTTTGATCCATTTGGAGTTGAGTTTTGTGCATGATGATAGATATGGATCTGTTTTCATTCTTCTACATGTTGATATCCAGTTATGCCATCACCATTTGTTAAATATTCTTTTTTTTCTGTTTATATTTTTTGCTCCTCTGTCAAAAACCAGGTGTTTATAGGTGTGTGGATTAATATCTGGGTCTTCGACTTGGTTCCATTGGTCCTCCTCTCTGTTCTTATGCCAATACCAGGCTGTTTTCAGTACTGTAGCTCTGTAGTAGAGTTTGAAGTCATTGAATTCTAATTTTAGCCATAGTGATTCAATAAGATACATGGGGCTTTTCCAATTTTTTTTTGTATCTGTGGAAGTTTGCTTTGTTACCTAGTATGTGGTCAGTTTTTGAGAAGGTTCCATGAGGTGCTGAGAAAGTATATTTTTTTATGTGTTTGGATAGAATGATCTATATATGTGTGTTAAGTCCATTTGATTCATAACTTGTTAGTTCCTTTATTTCTCTGTTAATTTTCTGTCTCACTGACCTGCCCAGTGGTGAGAGTGGAATGGTGAAGTCTCCCACTATTAGTGTGTGTGGTTTAATGTGTGATTTAAGCTTTAGAAGTGTTTCTTTGACATATAAGGGTACCTTGTACTTATTTCTTTGACATATAAGGGCACAGATATTCAGTATTGAGATTTCCTCTTGATGGTTTTTTTTTCCTGTGACTAATATGAAACGTCTGTCCTTCTTTGTCTCTTTTGATTTTAGTTTGAAAAATCTATTTTGTTAGATATTAGGATAGCTACACCAGCTTGTTTCTTAGGTCCATTTTATTGGAAAAATTTTCCTCAACCCTTTACTCTGAGGCGATGTCTGTCTTTGAGGTTGAGGTGTTTCTTACTGTATGCAGCAGCAGGATGGATTCTGTTTTCATATCCAATCTGTTAACCTGTGTCTTTTTTATAGGTGAGTTGATTTCATTAATATTAAGGGATATTAATGACCAGTGATTGTTAGTTCCTGTTATTTTAGTTTTCTTTGTTGGTGATGTTTTGTGTTTTTCCCTTCTTTGGGATTTGCTGCTGTGAGATCATCTATTTTCTGTGTCTTTTTGGATGTTGCTAAGTTCCTTGGGTTGGAGTTTTCCTTCTAATACTTTTTATAGTGCTGAGTTTGTGGCTAGGTATTGGTTAAATCTGGTTCTGTCATGGAATATCTTGTTTTGTCTGTCTATGGTCATTGAAACTTTTGCTGGTTACTGTAGTCTGGGCTGGCATCCGTGGTCTCTTAATGTCTGTATAACACTTGACCAGGACCTTCTTTCATTGTTTCCATTGAGAAGTCAGGTGTAATTCTAATAGATCTGTCTTTATATGTTATTTGGCCTTTTTCCTTTGTTACTCTTAATATTTTTTCTTATTCTGTACATTTAGTGTTTTATGTGGCGAGGGGACTTTTTTGTTGTTGTTGGTGGTGATTCAGTCTATTTGGTGTCCTGTAAGCTTCTTGTATCTTCATATGCATATCTTTCTTTAGGTTGGGAAAGCTTTTTTCTGTGATTTTGTTAAATATATTTTCTGTGCTTTTGAGTTAGATTTCTTCTATCCCTATTATTCTTAGGTTTGTTCTTTTCATGGTGTCCCATATTTCCTGGACATTTTGTATTAAGCTTTTGTTAAATTTGATGTTTTCTTTTATCAATGAGTTTATTTACTCTATTGTATCATCAGAGCTTGAGATTCTGTCTTCCATCTGTGTTCTGCTTTTTATGCTTGCATTTGTGGTTCCTGATTATTTTCTCATAATTTCCATTTCCATATTTCCCTCTGTTTGTGTTGTCTTTATTGTCTTTATTTCAGTTTTCAAGTCTTGAATTGTTTCATCTATCTGATTGCTTTTTCTTGATTTTCTTTAAGGAATTTCTTGATTTCTTCCTATTTTCTGTTTGTCTTTTCCTCCATTTCTTTGATGAAATTTTTCGTTTCCTCTTTTAGGGCCTTAACTTTCTACTACATTTATTTTTTAGGTCATTTTCTTCTGCTTCATTTGTATTTGGGTGTTCAAGTCTTGCTGTTGTAGGGCCACTAGTTTTTGTTGGTGTCATGTTGCTCTTTGTGGTGTTGAGTGTGTTCTTACCTTGTCTACCCATCTTTTCCTCCCATTGGTGAAGTTGGGGCTGTGTTTCTGGTGATCAATCTTCCAGGTGCCACTGGATCCAAGGCTTAGATGGTTGCTACTTGTGGTACAGTCAGGTTGATGGTTCTAGTCCCCCAGGAGGTCATTTGGTGTTCCAGGCGGTTGCTCTGCTCCCATAGAGGTTGCTTGCTTGGGGCTGATCCCATTGAGGCAGCTGCCTTAAACCTTCTCAGGCAGAGGTCACTGGTTCAGGCGTGCTCCCTCAGAGGTCGTTCCCTTGTACCTGTTCCTGTGGAGTTTGCTGTCTCGGGCCTGTTCCAGCTGAGGTCACAGGCTCAGCATAAATGATTATTTTAACACTGACTATAAAACCACTCTCACAACTAAACATTTATTGTCATTCCTTAAGAAAGGATCTAGACAGTGGGCCACTAGAAAGGTTTTTGTTTGTCCAGAGGAGTACCATGCTCTGGTTAATTAATTGGCTAGGCAGTGTAGAGTCTCCAGAACACTCAGTTCTGGTAGACGAGGCTGAGATGGTACAAACACTTTAAAAAATTTCTTACCAAATCAATTAAGCATGTGCCTGCCTAAAAACCCAGCAATTTCTTCTCTAGATATTTAAACAAAATGAAAACTTTGTTCCCATTAAAAAAATTACAGGGGCTGGAGAGATAGCTCAGAGGTTAAGAGCACTGGCTGCTCTTCCAGAGGTCCTGAGTTCAATTCCCAGCAACCACATGGTGGCTCACAACCATCTATGATGTGATCTGGTGCCCTCTTCTGGTGTGCAGGCATACATGCAGGCAGAATGCTGTATACATAATAAATAAATAAATCTTTAAAAAAAATTACACAAGCATATTAAATTTATTTTAAGAACCCTAACTTGAAAAATTACATTATATCAGTAGCAGATGAATAAAAAAATAGATTGTGACACACTTAGAAATAAAAAGAGAACAATTGCTACATATAGGACTGAAATATGAATTCAAAACATTGTGTTGAATTGAAAAAGCAGCTAGGCTGAAGAATTCATTTATCTTGGTTCCTAGAGTAGGCCTGTGGCCAGCATCATCAAATCAGTCAATGCCTCAGGGACAGGGTAATGGGCAGTCATTACAGGGGTGCTGTGGGCAGTGTCTTAGAGACCGTGTGTGTGTGTGTGTGTGTGTGTGTGTGTGTGTGTGTGTGTGTGCGTGTGCGCGCGTGTGTGTGAGGAGGTAGAGGAGGCTTGAAGACAACAAATAAATGCATGGGGAATATAAGGTGATCTGGTTCCTAGCGGCTTTCAGTCCTACCTGGAGTCTGTGGTCAGGCATCTAAAGTAAGTCTGGGACTAGAGATGCATCTCAGTTGGTAAAGTGATTCTCTAAAATGCCCGAGGTCCTGGGTTTGATCTCTCTTACTGAATAAACTGTGCGTGGTGGTGTATGCCTGCAATTCTAGCGCTTGTGAGGTAGAGGCAGGAGGATCAGTGCAAGGTCTCCTCAGGTAATGTGGTCTCCTCCTACAGAGGGGGTATGGAATACACGAGACCATCCTGGAAGACACGGCCAGCCTGGGAAACATGAGGCATTGAGGGAGACTGAGAAGGAGGCATTGAGGGAGACTGAGAAGATTTAAGAGAGAGAATTACTTGTGTGGGTGAGCGGCTCCAAGTATCGCTGTGTAAGCCTGTGTGCTGGGCAGAGGGCTGATTTAACCAGGGTCACGGTTTTGCCAAGTTGTCATTTACAACAAAAGGGGGTCTAATTAATACACCAGGGAAAGGAGTTTGTCTTCGGTCCTAGGAGTCAGGCCTTGCGGGTTTCTGAGATCTGTGGGATTCTTCATTATCAAACACAGCACAGGTCCCTTATTATGCATTCTTTAAGAGCCTGACTTTTCAGAGAACGTTTCTATGGGCTCAGGGAGGGAACCCCAGTGCTGATCACTTGTTCCCTCAACTAGTGATGTTTGCTAGAATCACCTTAAACAAAGATTCACAGGCTCTGGGGGGCTTCCAGTAACTAACTAGCCTGACCTATCCTCTCAGTTCTATCCACTGTTCCAGGAAGGTCAGTCCCCTGCCTCACTGGGGGCAGTCTGGCTACATTTCTCCCTTGGCCAAGTCTTAGAGGAAAAGCAGGTTCTTATCCCACCTTTACCTGCCCCACAAGGCTTGGGCACAGCTTTCTCTGCCATCTAATCTTCTCTGTCTACAGGTTTCCTCTCCTGAGGATTGAAGTACAGCCATCTCTCTCTTGGTAGGCCTCCATCAACAGCAGGTAGCAGAGGCTACTCAGTATTAATTTTCTCTTGGGTGGCATTACTCTGATGGTGTGTACTGCTGTCTTCTAAGGTGGCACCAGCAGGGTCTGGCTCCAGCTGCCTGCAGAGGCCACTGTCCCCAGTGCTGTCTGTCGCCCTTCCTTGTAATTCCTGCCTCTTCCAGGAGTATTTGCTGGGATTGCTGTAGACTAAGATTCTACCCGACAGTTTAAGAATTAGAAGAAAAAGCCCACCCAGCACTGGCCAGAAGTAGTCACAGGGTGCAAGCAGATCAGGACCCCATCACAAGTAATGCCAGGATGGGCCATTTCCTAGCGATAGCCCTGCTGGGCTCAGGGCCCTTGCCTCCTAGAACACAGGCTTTTTACCAGCTTGTCCCTCTTGCCCCTGTTAACTGGCCTGACATGTGGCTGACCAGTTAAGTTAGGTGTTGAATTGAGCCTGGTCGTTCTTGCTTTTAGAGCGAGAAAAGTGGAAACACATTGTCCTGTTGAATGTGTGCAGTGTGGTTCTCCCTGCTGAGAGGCCAAGCCAGGAATGGCAGGTTTCTACTCCACGGAAACATCCTTAAGGCTCTTACCTCCCTGACTGGGTGCTGGATCCAACTTTTATATTTCTGAGTGAAACACACTGAAGACAGAGTTCTATCGGGGTCTGGTGGCACACACCCGAAACCCTAGCATTCTGCAGGCTCTAGTAGGAGGATTAGGAGTTTATGGCTATCCTGGACTGCAGGCTCTGGTAGGAGGATTAGGAGTTTATGGCTATCCTGGCCTATGTAGGAAGTCCTTGTCTCAAAAATAAAAAAAATAAAATAAAATAAAACGATGAAAAGAGACAAGATATTTTTCTCTCTCTATTTTGGTGACAAGTGAGATCCTTTGATGGACACTGGATCTGTAAGGAAAGATAAATAATAGGTTAAATGACACAGTTATTAGCTTAATCAATCCTTGCCATCTCTCTCGACAACTTTCCACTTTAACAGTCTTCCCTATGAGGGTTTAACAACTATGTTCTTTTTTGTAAAAAAGTCATTTTAGAATTCAAATTCCTCCTTTTCTCCTCCTCTTCTTCCTTCTCTTCCTCTTCTTCCTCTTCCTCTTCTTTCTTCCCCCTTCCCTCTCCACCCATCTGTCTCTGCATGTGTGCGGATTGACATGTATGTATGGAAGGCAGAGGTCAACATGATGAGTCTTCCTCAATTGCTTTCCTTCTTGTTTTGAGATAAGGTGTAGTCTCTCACTGAACCTAGAGATCACTGATTGGCTAGACTGGCTGACCCGAGAGCCCTAAGAATTCTCCTGCCTCTAAGTCTAGAGCATTGGGATCACAATGCTGGTTCTGGCTTTTTACATGGGTGATGGGGATTTGAACTCAGATCTTCCTGCTTGCCAGGCAAATACTTCACTTACTGAGGCATCCCGCCATTACCAGTTTTTAAAATTCAGTCTTCCCAACAAGAGAGTTCTGTTGGTATTATCTCCACTTAATGGGAAGAGAATGAGATGCCAGAACTTGCCCCAGGCTCCAGGCACTGGATGCCAAAGGAACATCTAATCCTAAGTCTGCATGCTCGCAGAACCCATACTTCCAAGCAGTGTTGCTACAAAGAATCTCATAGATGAAATGCTTGCATCCTTCATGTGGCTAGTGCCACTGTCATCCCCACCCTGGGGCAATGGCCCTGAACAGGGCACCTCTGAGTCTCTCTCTTTGAATCCTCATGTCCATTGTCTTTAGAGAGAGCTATTACTCTCCACTAGAGATAACACTGATAGAGAAGTTAAGAACATGCTTCTAACACCGAATCCAAGCGGCACAGTCTAGACTAGAGATTGTTATGTTAACTTCAAATCCAGCAAACTTTTTGGGCGCCATGCTGGTATGATAACAAGACACAGCCGCCGCCAACTATCTCCCTCAAACATCTTACTCACTGCAAGAAGAGGGAAGCCAAGGTGCTGCATGTGGTATTTCCTGGAGGGCAGGGTGGTTTACTATTATTCCTTAGATGATCTTTGAATGGACATCAGGAGCTCCGGCGAAACGGCCCCCACTGGAGCCATTTACAGGATTTGGATGTTTATATATTTTAAGCATTGATTCACAGACCTGTGTTTGACTTCATTCATCACCCATCCACTCCCATGGATGATAGACAGCTCAGGGTCAGGCTGAAATATCTCCCTTGGCTCTCGCTCCCTCCCTCAACCATCACTTTTTAAAGCATTCATTGGACAATATCTAGCTATTGGGATGACCATGGGTGCTCTTGGTGATCACATCGTCCTGTTTCCTTCTCAGCTGATGCATTGGCTCTTTGAATGGTAGATTTTGGCTGCTAATGACAAAGGGCTACTCCTTCCTCCAGTGACTGGCACTCAGGCTGAGGAACTGATTTTTCCACCAAGACCCAAATTTGCTTCCTACACCTCTACAGTCCCATACTGATCAAGGGGCACAGGGGCATGAAAGGGGAAGCCTCGTGTCTCTTGAGGGACCGGCTCTATTGTATGAATACCATTCTAAGGCTCCATGGAGCCAGGTTGAGGCCTTCCCTTCTTGCTCTTGCCTTCCCACCCACCTTGGCTTTCTCCTGAGAGTACTTCTTTAAGGTATCGGGTGTACCCAGTCCTTGTTTCCGGCTCTGCTTCTGGGGCTCAGGGAGCTCAGGGGGCTCAGGTGAAACGGAGTGGGGTTTGAAAACATTCCCATACTCAGAGATGGTGCGATATAAGGAGCAGGAGAGATCACAGACATTCCAAAGAACCTTGTGGAACAGGCTGGAGGACACTGGTGTGAGTGGAAACAGTCACTGGAGTTGGGGGGTACACCAGGGGAGCTAAGCCACCAAAGATAGGTCGGACTAGAGATGTTGAGAAGGGTGGCCAGTTTTCTTAGACATTCTAAGAAAGACCCCAAAGTGTGAGCAACCTCTACCCCAACCATCCTACTTCTTCCCATAGGGCTAGGGAAGCCATAGCAGGACAGGGGACAAGAGAGAAGGTATGAGTTTGTCTTGATGGTTCTCATAAATGGTCCCAGGACAGCCATGACGCCTATCTTGAGTCAGGAATGAGTTGCCTAGACAATGAGCTTTCCCTGACAGGCTGAAGGCCTAGTCTACCTTGAGATAACTCTATCTAGAGGAAAGGGACAAGGCGATCCTCCTACCTGCTGGACCATGGGCCTGGGGTTCAGTTCACAAGGATTCAGCGATGAAGTAGGCAGCTCCCAGGGCCCCCAGAGACACAGCAACAGTCCCGAGAGCCTGAAGTACGTGAGTTACGGGAAGTGCAGTATTTCCTTGAAGGTTTTCTGCAAAGCACAGCAGAAACGGGGGTTGGGGGAGAAAAGTTTAGTGTCTGTGTCCTGGAAGGAGACAATGGAACTTAAAGGGTCCCGTCCTGATCTTCCTTCTAAAGGAAGGAAAGGGTACCCTAACGAGTGCCCCCGCCCCTTCCAACAAAGCTTCCAGCAAGACCCTTGTGGCATGAAGATGGGCTGGCCTAGGCCTGATGCCTAGAGGGGTAATAGGATGAGGGTGGTCCAGACCATGATGTGCCAAGCCAGACACCCTTCACTCAACGTCTCCTTTAAGCTTCACAACAACTCTCAGAGGCATTTCAGAGACTCTTAGATATCAGGAAAGCGCAGATTAGCCACACCACTGCAAAGACTGGGACAGCAAATGAGTGTACTAGTAAATGCCAGGAAGGCATCCTGGAAATGAAGCAGCCAATCTGAGAGGAGGCCGACCAAAGTAGGGATTCTTGTCTAACTTGAATGCCTATTTTAAGTCCTCTGAAAAGGTAAAGACTGTGGAAGCAGTCTTTCCCTTGGGAAACGAAATAAAAACCATGCATCTCACTCTGGCTATGGGATCCAGGCCTCTTTCCCTCGCTTTCTTAAGTCTGAACCTTGTTTTGGTTTTTCCTACCGCTTAAAAGACCCCTCCTCTTCATCTTAAGCAGTAGAGGACCCCAGGATGCTTTTGGAGTTGGCTCATACACTGGGCACACAATGCTGTGGACCCTGACATGGTGCTGTCTTACTCCTGGAACCAACACTACCTGTTTTGTACAGAGGTTTCTAAATGCATGTGTCTTAGCTACCGCCTGGGTTGAACACGTCAGAAGGTGAAGATCTTCTTTAGGTGACTCTCATAGCGCCTAGCATCCGGCTAGAGCAGACTTTGATTCTTTTCACCTATGGGAACCCACATTACCACCTGGCAGCAGATGGATAAACACATTATATGGGTGAGTGGTGGGCAGGCTTCTGACGCCAGGCATGTTCTGTTCCCCAGAGTGGAACTGTATCTGTGTGTGTGTGTGTGTGTGTGTGTGTGTGTGTGTATGTATGTATGTTTCATATTCTGCTGGAGAGGGAGCTGGCAAGGGTAAGGAGAGGAGAAGAATGTGGGACAGTGGGCCGCGCTCCTGATGTAGGATAGAAGGCCTCCACATGGAAGGCCCTTTGCCAGGGGTTTTTGTGACATCCTGAGTACAAGTGGGACTGATCATCTGGGTAGAGGCCCTTCTCTTAGCCCCAACATATAACCCAGCAGTCCTGCAAGAATGAAGACATCTTCAGTCTGTTCTTAACATGGAAGAGGGTCTTCCCGTGAGTGACAGTGGCTAGAAACATTTCTGCTGATGTCATCGTGGAAGAGGAACTTCAAGGCAAAGACCGGTGATGCCATGATGGAGGAGGGGATGACAACAGAGCAGTCTGGAACATACGGCCCTTAGGGATGCTCGTGGTAATGGGGCAGGTTTTTCTATTATTAGTAGAAGGGGCATGCGAATAATAATCAGGTTTATCGATGAGTTCCAGGGATAATTCACATACAGTGTGCTAAATAAACGATCCCTATGTATGGTATGAATCAAAAAAGGAAGCGAATGGTCAACCAACATGTAATCATAAAGCTCCCAGGTGACTGGAGTATATATATGGGCTAGGTGGAGGGGTGCTCTCAGGGCTTCTGTGGAAAAGAGAAAAGGTACCACAAGAGTCTGCCCACCAAAGCAGAATCAGATATTTAGAGGGGAAGGCTTTCCTTTGGAAAGACCTATGGTTTCTGGAGGAATTTATTACACACGATTGCTACTAAGGTCTGAGGACAGAGCCTGGCCCTGGGAACTATACGCTTAAGGGTGTAGCCCTCCCACTTGCTTGGGAACCTGTAGAAGGTGAGAAGATTTGGGAATCCTCTCCCCGGCATGGCTTGCCAGTCCCGAGGCAGGAGGACATCGAAGATGCGGCTGTGACACAGCCCCAGGCGACGCCAGCAAGCAGAGCTGCCAGGGCAGGCCATACAGGAACAGGAGCGTGGAGCCATATAGGTCAGAGGCACTGCTGGACAGAGAATGAGAGAAATGAGGGCAGCACCATGTTCCTGGGGGTGGGGCACAGTCTTGAGGACAACCCTAGAAGTCACACGTGGCAGCTGCAGTGTTACCACAGGAAACCTGAGGCTTTTTAAAGACATCGTCAAAGATGTGAGATTGAACGATAAGAAGGCAGCTCTCCTACAGGGCTGCCCTTCTCAAACACAAGCGGGACTAGCTGTTTGGAAGAACAGGTGGGTTACAGACTGGTGTCACTTGGGAAGAATCACACCAATGCAAAGAGACTGCTTACACCTGTCTAGTGCTTCTTGTCATCCGTGTTCAATTGGGACAGCAATCCTGTCATGTGGAATGTGCTGGTTTCGTGTTTTTCAGATAAGGAATCTGAGGCTTAAAGAACATAGCAAGTTCATTACAGAAGTGGACATTAGCTTGCCGGGTGGCGGTGATGCACACCTTTAATCCCAGGACTTGGGGGCAGAGGCAGATCTCTGTGAGTTTGAGGCCAGCCTGGTCTACAAGAGCTAGTTCTAGGACAGGCTCCAAAGCTACAGAGAAACCCTGTCTTGAAACAACAACAACAACAACAACAAAAACCCCAAAAAAACAAAAAGAAGAAAAAAGAAGTGGACATCAGCTCAAGATCTCCAACTTTTTTTTTCTTTTTAAGACAGGGATTCTCTGTGTAGCCCTGGCTGTCTTGGAACTCGTTCTGTGGATCAGGCTGGCCACAGACATCCTGCCTTTGGCTCCCGAGTGCTGGGAGCAAGATCTTTAACTTTTAAGTCAGTGAAAGTCCTTCGCATGGAACTGGTAGGAAGTGATGTGAGCAGGCGATGGTACTGCCCTTGAGAGGCTGCAACGAGAGTCCTGGATTGGTGTCGTTACATTCCATGTACATCATGGGCACCAGTTTATCCCGAAGGCAAACATTACACCGCTTTATTCTCCCAGAAGCAGTTCCCTAATCCTACCATTTCTGTGCTCTTCTGGGACCTGACTGAGCAGAACTGGAAGATGTTACCCTTTGTTTCTGGCCAAGCTGTTTTCTAGTGGATAATTCCAGCTGGGTTTAACAAGGGCTTCAGTCTTTAGTGCTGTAAAGCCGGTTAGTCAGCCAGCAGGTTCAGTACACTTCCTGCTTAGTCTATCTATAGAACACACGGTTTTCTTGGAATGGGGAAAGCAAGGATTCTACAAACAATGCTTTTATTTCCAGCTTTAAAAGTTGAAATTGAGATATAACTCTCAACATCCTGTAATTTACTATGAGTGTGCTAGGTGGCTTTAGAATGTTTGTGAAGTTGTGTGACCATCACAACTATATAGCTTTGGGACACTTCCATCTCCTGAAGAAGAAACCCCACTCTATCATCAGACACCCCCATTTCTCTTTCCTATCCCAGGCAATAGATTAACCTATTCTGGGCATTTTGTAAGTGAAATCAAATAACATATATTAACTCTTGGGAGGATTGGCTTCTCTAGGCTAATATTTTTAAGGTTCCTCTGTGTTGTAGCGGTTATCAATAAAGCATCCTTTGCAAGTAGTGTTTCATTCTGATATTTTATACCACATTTAGTTTACCCATTCGTCATCTGGTGGACATTGGGTTGTTTCCAACTTATCAACAGTGCTGTTAGGACGTTCACATAGAGGTTTCTGTCTGAGTGTGATTTTAATTCTCTCTTGTGGATACTCAGAAATGGAATGGGTCACGTGGTAACTTCCAGATTGTTTCCCACAGCAGCCATCTCACTGTACATTCCTACTAACCGTGTATATTCTCACTGTACATTCCTACTAACCGTGTATATTCTCACTGTACATTCCTACTAACTGTGTATATTCTGAATTCTAAATCTCCAACACATTATTGTCCATTTTTAATGACTGTCACTGTAACAGAGGATTGGCACTGCCTTGAGTCACATTATTTTGTGTGAAAAAGGCGTGGTTATAGACATTGACATCATATGTTTAAAAGTCTTCAGCCCATATTTCCAACCTTTTTTCCTTCTCCTTTTTCCAGAGGGGGAAGATTCCCCGAGAAGCAGCATGATGTGTCCACTATAACCTCAGTGAACTTGACGGTGAATCTCATCAACTTGACTGATTCGAAAACGCCAAGGTAATCTGCAACGCACACCTCCGGGTGCGTCTGTTAAGGTGTTTCTGGAGGAAAATTAGATCTGTGGAGGCTCTGATCTAATAAACAGATTAATCCCTTTCATGGATTCACAGTGTAGCCTTATTGGGAGTTGGCAAAAGGTAGGAGGTGGAGCCTAGCAGGAAGACATACTAGGGGTACGTCTTTGCAGGATATGTCTGTCCTTCCTGTCCTTCCTTTCTCCACTTCCTGGCTGCTTTACTCTGAGCTATTTCTTGCCATGATGCAAGGATAACCTTAAAACTGAACCAACGTGAATAATTCATCCTTTCGGCTATTTCATACATTTGGTCACAGTGATGGGAAAGTTAACAAATGCCGTGGGCCACGTCTTCACCCCTTCAATACCTCACTGCCTTCTAAGTGACTGCTTCAAGACTTAAAAGATTTGCAACGGCACAGTTTGCCTTCTACTGGTGACACCGGTTCTGAGGTCATCATCCAGAAATGTTTGTCTCCATGGTTCATGCTCACGTCACACACAGCCAGCACAGGTCAAGGACGTGGTGTTTAGTCACAGAGGCATAGGTGTCCTGGCACGTCCTCGGATTTAGAGCTCTCATTTACTGTCGACTCAAACTGTCTTAGGATTGCCGTGGCCCAGAGATCGTGGCCTGCTCAAGGACACAGAGCACCTGGTCACAGCTCAAGGAAAGGTAGAGAAAGATGCCCTTTTTGAGGGACTAGCTGGTTTCTTGGAATTGGAAGGTTAGCTGTGGTTAAGGGTAAGGATTCTGAAGTCCCCTTTCCAGCAGTACCAACGGCTGCTCCAGGGCCTGTTAGCTAGTGTAAACCCTGGTTTCCTTATCTATAAAATGGGTAGAGGAGTAATACCACCCCTGCAGTATTATCAGATAAGATGATTACGTTAGATGGCTGAGCTTGAGTGCTAGATACTGAAAGAATAGCCCGCGGTCAGTTTGATTGGCTATCTCCATTATCCTTGCAGTCTGAAGCATTCCAGCTCCACTTCAGTCCCCCCAATACTGTCCAAAGTTTGGCCTCTCATTGGCTATCCAAGCAGATGGGGATCACTTTTTGGCAGTCAGCCAGCCATGTAATTGTAGACAGAGCTGATGGCTACAAAGTGTTATGTTGTTGTTCTTGCTGTTTTGTTTGTTTTAGACATTGAGCAGATTCTTTTCTAGTATCTTCTGTGGGAAAGGTTGACAACTTAGCAAACAGAAATACAGGATGCTTATTTGAAACACATATACTAACATTGTGTGGTTTATCTGAAGTTAGAATTTAGCCAGGAATCCTGGATTTTGTTACGCTATCCTCTCTGTGGGTTCAAGGTCAGACCTCTTGGGATAACATGGAAAAACTTTTCTCCCATCTTCCACCTGATAAATAGGAAGCCCCAGTTCTCTCAAAAACTGTCTCATTACTCTGGGATATCTTCTTTGTGCTAGTCAGGTTTCTCATGAGAAGAGCCTGACAAAAATGTAGTCTTAAGGCATATGACGGGCCTCACTTCTCCTAGACAGTTTGTCTTTAATTTCTAAACAGTTGTTGACTGATTGCTAAGGAGAGAGTCTCACCATAGAGCCGAGTTAAACATTACTATGTATTCATAGTAACCAGTGAAACCTCGGATGTATGGAATGACAAAACCCAGGAATTCTGGCCTCTCTGGTAGTTACTCCCCTTCATCTTTCATAAACATGGCCCTATGTAACATACTAACTACACCAACATCATACAAGAACTGGGCTCTGGGACCCCATCAGCGAGAAGGCTAGAACTACTTAAACAGGAAGTCTGCCCACCTGGTTTTCTGGATGGAGAGCTTGCTTTGGGTTCAACTTTAGCAGGTATCAGGCATGGCGTTGAGGCCCAGCATTCTGCAGCTGGGAGAGCCGGGGGTGCAGGTGGTTCCGGTATAGGTTCAGGGTTAACTTGTGGTGGGGTCGACTCCTGACAGGGCTGTGGCTGAGACGGTGGCAAGACGGGCTCTGGGCATGTCGGTGGGGATTCCGAGCTGGGATGCTGTGAGGAGTCGGAGCTAGCCTGCGGTGAAATGGAATCCCTGCGGCGCCTGGAATCGGACTTTTTCTTCTTGACCTTCTTCATGGTGATCCTTCTAGGCTAACACCGAGGAGCTACATGGAGCTGTGAATTTCCTGGCTCCCTCCCTAGGGAGGTCGTCTCCCTTACTGGTATGGCTCTGGTCTTTGACTGGAGCAAGGTCCCACAGACAAGAGTCACCCATACCTCCTGTGAGGTCACAAAAGCCAGGGTGGATCCCATGGCTAGGGCTCTGGCAGTCTTCGCTGGAGCATCTTTTCTCTTCCAGGACTTCTCGCTGGAACAGGCAGGGGGCAGCAGCGGCCCTAGCTCTTCAGGGCCTGATTATAGTGGGCCTATGACAACCAGATCTCCTTGGTTCTGTGACTACAGCACCAGTTTGGGGCGCCTTTCCACTGCGTGTTCCTGGGTCCACGGGAGCTATCTTTTATTCGAAGACATCCTGGATGGAACTCTCAGCTCTGCCACTGGTTTCCACATGTCTGTCCCCAAACACAAACATCTATGGTCGCCATTTGTTTAGTAAGTTTTCAGGGAACTTTTCTGAAGGTTTGGCTTCTTTTAACACTTTACCTCCTAGGGCCCACTGCCTTCTGTCATCTCTGAAATTCCTCCTTCTCCTCCTCCTCCTGGGAGGGGACCAGGAACGGTGTGTATGTGTGTGTGTGTGTGTGTGTGTGTGTGAGTGTGTATGTGTGTGTGTGTGTGTGTACATGGGTACGTGTGTGTCTGAACTTTTGTATGAACCCTTGAATTTGACAAAGAATTCTACTTTAAGACAACTCACAGAAAACAAATAATTTCCGAAGCTCATTACATTGGTGAAACAGACTTACTACCTCATAAGACCCTGGATGGGTCAAATAGACTATGAATCTTCCGCAAAGTCAACAACGTGACTTTCATTTTAGGATGGAAGCGGGAAAGATCTTTCGAAAATACAGCCTAAATATCACCCACCACAACAGAAAATGTGCTCCTCATGAGAGACAGAACTTCCTCCATTAACTAGGTAAGCTATGTAGGTAAGTAACCTGCCCTACCCAGAGTCCCACAACTATTGGGGAGGGGGGACCTGACACAGGTCAGGGGAGAGCTAGCAAGCCAGAGAGGTCTCATAGCTCCATACAAAGGCCAGACAGATGTCAACAATGAAATGAGAGGACTGACTTTAGGCTTCTAGAGCCAGCAAAGACTTTGCCAATTATATTATTATTATTAATAATTATTATTTTATGAAAAGGATACTGAGGTTTAGAGAAGTTAATTTACATGCAAATGCCTCTCCACCCCCCAGCTGATTGTTGGCACACTCAGGACTAAATTCCAGTTAAGGGTTCTTTTTCTTTGTGAATCTAGCAGGCAGATAATACAGGTTTTGAAATTAATGAATTGAAAAAGAATAGTTTGTTGCATGAAAAGATTGAAGAAAGGTATGGAGAAAGATATGGAGAATTAGAAACTTGAGAAACTCAGATCAGTGTCATCGGTGTGTGTGTGTGTGTGTGTGTGTGTGTGTGTGTGTGTGTGTGTTTGGAGTAAGGGGGTCCAGTGGGCAGGTGAATCTACAAGAAACTGGAGGCTTCCTCAGGGCAAAAATGATGGACCAGTTGAGGGGATGCCATTTAGAACCAGATAGACTGGAAGTCTGAATGATGCTCATCACTGCAAGTTACTGATGGACAATCTCAACCTGGTTTAAGCCAGTTTCTCAACCTCAGCCATGACTGATGCTGAGTTGAGTAATGTCTCCCTGGGGAGGCTGCGCTGCATGTCATAGGAAATTCTACATACTCTTTGACTGGTCAGCATCCATGATAACTAGAAACATCTCTAGATGTAGCTAAATATCCCCAGAGCTTTGAGGAGGTGGCAACGTTGTTCCTGGCTGAGAATATCTGGTTTAAAAGAGTCAGACGGTGGGGGGGGGGGCAGGGACTTATATGGGTAGAATGTCCTACTAGCCATAAAATAGCTATTCCATTTCACCCAAAGAGAGGCCACAGGGCACAGGACACACAGGCTTGTGTTCCTGGGAGATGGATGACAGAATCAGGACTGAGGAGTGTTACTCCCATTAAGGAGAAAATGCGTGGTTCGGAAGCTGGGAGAAGTCTTCCTTGTTCTCTGCTGAGAGCCTGGCTCCTCTAGAGAGCAGTGCAGCTGCCTTGTTCTAGCTTTCATTCCCGACCCAGGCAAGGAAAGCCTGCAGGTTTTATACAAGCTGTTGAGTTGAGAGTGAAAGCAATAGGACTGAGCACAGGGAATAGCTAGGCAGAGTTGGGAAGCTTTCCCTACTAAGAGGCTGTTGCCAAAGACTCACTAGGATTTTTGTAGTTCCCCCGAGAGGCACATCGGAATGACCCATTGGTGGGGGCTTTTCTTAACCAGGTGCACTGAAAGTATCCGTGTGAAACATAACCGTGTTAGTGGCTATTTAGAAAAAGAATGGGCTTAAAAGGTTGAGGGGATAGGTGGTGAAGTTATACTGTCTTAAGAGTGATCATACCCTATCCAAGAGTGATCATACCCTATCCCTCAACTGTCCCTGAGGTTCTGACCTTTCAGTGTGCTCTGGACACTGGAATGAGCGTGTCACCATTTATTCTCAAGCTAGCCTCTTTGTGCTCAACCAAGCAGTCCTTCATCCTTGCGAGTTACACGGGAGGGTAATGGATCTAAGGGAAGGAGCTTGGTCACTCGCTGAAAGACGGCAGAGCCTCTCTAATGGAACACCAAGGCTTCTGGACTCAGAACACTTTTCTGGTCTCTGTGCTGTCCCTGAAAGGGGCTTCTGGAAACGGAGTGCTGGAAACTCATGTTAAGAGTCTACTGCTCAAGGTCCCTAGGCCTCAAATTAGCCCTCAGGGCCTCAGGGAGGGTATTAGGGGCTTTGAGTAAAATTGCAGTGTTAAACCAGTTAACTCTCCTGAAGTCCCAACCTTAGAGGGCTGTTGTGAAGCTTGGAGGTGAGAGCCCTTCACACAGTGGCTGGCTCACAGTAGGCCGTTTTTATTGACATTTTTATCCCCTGAAGGAGTTACAGGAGATAGGAGCCCACTAAAGAACCTGGGAAGGGCACATCAGGGCGTTTGGAGAGGAGAGGGTGGGCTATTACAGATCCTACAACACCGTATCATGGTTTCTCCTAAGCTGTGGGTAGGGCAGATGGGTGGGAGAGGTAACCCCTCCGGGTTCACTTGAACACTTTTCAGATAGTCCCAGCCCGCACATCTTGGAAAAAGGACGCTGGTTTATTACCATTCAAATTGCACCCCAAATTTCTGGAGGTGCCAACACGGGGCAGTGAGGTCAGGGATTTGCCCACTTCTCAGGAGAACAACAGTCCCAGTCTCCACCCTCGGGCTCCTCACCATCCGTCTGGGTCTGACGATCCACTAGGGGGCCCACGTGCCCTTGACTAGCAGCGCGCTGAACGTCCAGGACACCCTGGGGGCGGCTGGGGCAGAACACTGCTGTATGCACCTCGACCCTTGGATTCTCTGAAGCGAAAACGCTGCAGAGCAGGTCCTCCAGACGGCGGCGCGACTCTGCCTCCTCATCCGGCCGCGGCTGCACCAGGATCCCGACGAGCGCGGCTGGCGGGCGGCGGTCCTGGACGCGCACCTGCTGCAGGAGCAGCTGAAGCCGGGGCAGCTGCGTGTTCAGCGCCGACGAGTGGCACAGCACCAGGAGCAGCTGCTTGCCGGGCTCCGAGCCTACTTCGGCAATCTCAGCTGTCTCCGAGCAGGAAGCCCCGTTTAGATCTCGAGATGCCTCGCAATCGGGCGAGTCCTTTTCATTGAGATTCGAGAGCTCCGGCTTCTCCGGATTCTCCGTGCGGCGGCGCTTGGACTTGGCGGCCGGGGCTTCTGGGCTATCTGCCAAGCAGACGCCGGTACGCTTGAGTCCCCGCCTGGCACTGCTGGAACTATTTTGGCAGTCTATTGCTTGGCTGTCGGCGGGTTCAGTGTTCGGATCCTTCGGAGGCTGACCCGGAAAGTTCTGCAGGGTCGTGTAGCTGTCTTCCTGCTTCAAGAACTCTTTTATTAGCAGCACCCGACCGCGACCCGAGATAGTTTGATTCGGGGTCTCTGGTTGAGCCTGGACCTTCTTCTTCGGGGTCCTTGAGGGCTGCTCCCCAGGCCCCTGTTCCATGTTGGTCCGGCTCCCTTGCCCCAATGGGCTGGGACTTCCGTTGGCCAAATGAAAAACTGCCTTTCCTTGGAGCATGTCACAATACCCCTCGGTCTTACAACCTCCTGCCGCAGGCAACCAAGGGCCTCTAACCCACTGTTCCTTGAAAATCTTCTAAACATAGGGAAACGGATATTGGATGCTGGGGTAACACACACACTGACCTTGGGGTCGTGTGTGTGTGTGTGTGTGTGTGTGTGTGTGTGAGGTGAATTCAACAGGCACATCTTTCCAAGCAGAATGATGGACTCACTAAAGCCTCCATGTAAAATGAAGACATTTTAAAAACAGTAGCTGTGGACCAGATATGGTCTGCACACGACACAACACAGAGACTCGGATTCTAGGATGGGGTAATTTGTTCCTTTTGTTAATTTTCTTGTAAAAATGAGCCTTGACATTTTTTTAAATATAAAAGTAAAAACAAGCCAGGCGGTGGTGGTGCATGCCTTTAATCCCAGCACTCAGGCGGATCTCTGAGTTTGAGGTCAGCCCGGTCTACAAAGTGAGTTCCAGAAGAGCCAGAGCTGTTTTACAGAGAACCCTTATATCGGGAAATTATACACACATATATTTACACACACACACACTATATATATATATATATATATATATATATATATATATATATATATATATATATAGTATCAAAGCTGATAGTTATAAAACCCCGAGCTGAAATCCCACTAAAAAGTCCAAAGTCCTGGAGGGCAAGTCTAGGCAAAGCCAGAATGACCTGCCTTGGCCAAGCCAGACTAGACAGTGGTGATGTCTGCTCCCATCCTGGCTTTCAGCCTTTGTCCCAAGAGACTCAGCTTTGCTCCAGCCAGACTCCAAGACCCTTCTGTTTAACTGAGCAAATCTGAAAGGTACCACGACAGCCTGGCCTTTCTTTAGGGAGCTGATGAAGTTCTGAGCGTGAGGAGAGACTGAGGTTACCATGGCAGCAGGAAGCCTCACCTAGGTTTCCATTTTTGCTTTCTAATCCAACTTTATATGAAGGTGGCCTAAATTGGGGCAGATCACTTAGGAAAGGAACAGTGGTCTCAGGCGCTCTAGATTTGAGTTTTGTCCCCTCCACAGCTGCTCGTTAGGTCAACTCCAATTGGAGCTGTCAGAAGTTCCTTATATAGGCCTGTCATGGGGCATTCCCCTTCATCAGCCCGTGGCACACTGAAGCCACAGTGTGGCAGAGAGTCAGAGATGTGGCAGGTCTGCCAGACCCTGTGAGACCTTTGGGAGGTGGGTAGAAGATCAGACGAGAGTCAACTGCCCCCTAGGGCTCTCAGCCCCATCCTTTAGTGGGAGAAGTAGACAAGAAGTGATGTTAAAAACAAGAGCCCCATTGCATCAGCTGGTGTTAAATAATATGGGTTTAATGGCTGGCACCTTTAAAATCCTTGGTTGCATTTAAGTTGATGTAGTGGAGAGATCCGAAAACACAGGGCTTAGAAATAATATCCCTTTATTTCGTCTGTCAGTGATATAGACTCTTTGCCACACTCAATAGTGGACCTTCTTTCCTGGCTTCAGGACTGCTGGTCCAAGGTGCCCCTAGCTCCTGGATAGCAGAAGGGCTGGAAAGGAAGGAGAGGAAGACAGTCTCAAGGTGGATGCATCATTTCCGTTCATCTTGCATGAGCAACCCTGACTGGGAACTAAAACCTCCACTCGACTGGTTAAGCACCAACTCCACCCTTGGGAGTGAGAGGTCCTGATTATGTTTGAGACATGTGTCTTGTACTTAGTGGGCATATTGGGCACTGCCTATGACATTTAACTTGAGAAAGAATTGTCTTTAACTAAAAACATTGTGTTAATGTGTATGTGTATAGCTGTTCATCTGTATGTGCACCGTATGCGTGCAGTGCTTGTGGAGTCCAGAAGAGGGCACTGGATCCCCTGGAACTAGAGTTGCAGGGGGTTGTTAACTGTTAGGTGTAGCTGGGAATTGAACCTGGGTCCTCTGAAAGAACAGTCAATGCTCTTAACTGCTGAAATGGATTCTCTCCAGTCTCTAGAGAGGACTGAAGTTCAGGGTTAAGTTTAACCACCAGATTAAACCAGATCTTCAAGGTGGCAAAGATGCACTGGCTTAAACAGTGTGGTTGTGGCGTATCATATACAAAATCATATAACCAGAAAATGGCAGAGCAAGGAATCAAGTCCAGTATGTCTGAACCAAAGTCCTTGTTCTCTCCACGGATACCCCCAAAACTCTCACTTTTGTCCCTTACCTCTCCCCAAACCACAGATATGGGAGACTTTTCTCTTTTCCAGGGTATATTCTTATCATTAGGTTTTTGAACGCTTGTCATATACAAGCAATTTGAGCACATCCCATAAAAATATGACAGCGATTCTGATAGGTATGAGTTTTCCGACCTTGTGGAGGTTGTCATCTAGTGAGGGAAGAGACAGCCTGAACCCCACAATGATCGCCATGGTTACCATTCCATTGTCTCACAATTAAAAGGCTTTACTGAGCAGTTCCAGGCAGCATACAAGATGACGGAGCTGGTGACTGAGGAGTCTGAAGGGGAGGGGTTAGATCCACGGTTTGAGCCCTGAGATGGAGGCATTAGACTTGGGAAAGCCCCTGTGCTTAGCTGTGCTGTAGAATTGAGGTTGGTGCATCCCAAGGAACAGCACAGCCAGAAGTGTGGGCTTCCCTGGAGGTTAAGCCATGGAAGGAACAGGAAGGATTCTTGGGCTGGGTATAAAAGGAGGGTTTGGGAGACTCCAGTCTCCAGATATCTAAAAGTCCAGGTCATACACCCTAGATGTAGAGAAAGATGTTTCTGACACACTGCTAAGTAGGAAACTTAAGTTTCCTACTGAACAGTTTGCCTTATGAACAGCACCCTTTTCTTTAGCTAAAAAAAATCTCCATAATGGAAAGGGAAAACTATGTGAAGGGTACAGAATTGTCAGACTTAGCAGATACACAAAAGGTACCTAAATATGAGTTTTGAATCAGTTGTAAATAATTTCCCCATGCAATTATTCTTTATGGATCTTAAATCCATAAATGCCCTGAATCTTTATTTGGCAAATTGATATGGGATTTTCTTTCCATTTGCCTGTGTTTTGAAGACATTAATGTATGGTATTTTAATAATATACATAATACAGAAATTGTATGTATTTCTAGGGCAACATTAAGGACATTACTTTTTAAAAAAAAAAAAAAAAAAAAGAGAAAGGACCTCGAGTTCTGCTTGCATAGGAGGAATTAGAGATACGCCCTCTGCCCAGTTAGGGAAAATAAAAGCCTTGCCTTCATCCTGGCCCTGGAAGAGAAACCACCACCACCAGGGGGCGCTGCATAGTTGCAGGTCAGAGGACCAGATGCACTGCTGCCTGCTCTTTGATCTAGGTGGCCCTGGGGAGTCCCCAGGGGCAGGACAGATGCCGGAAGAGCTGTGTGCAAAGTTTGGGCTTTCTTCAAAGTTTGTCCTGCCCATGTTTTCCTTTTCAAAGCCTCAGGACCGCTCTGGCTGACGCAGTGTCCAGTGCTGGATCTAGGTAGGGATTAGCCCATTCCCCGGGGACGCCCCATCCCTCGGAGTTCCTCTTCAGTTTAATTCCTCCTGGGGACCCAGCTCCAGTCCTGGAACCCTCAACTCTCAGCTGACTCCAAAGATTGAAAGGATGGTGATTCTTGCCTTCTGGGAGGCACCAGGGGAGCGAGACAAGATAGAAGGGAGAGAGCCGTGGAATGGGTATGGAAGGACAAGGGTATTGTAACTTACTTTCCTATGCAGCTCGATTTTGTGCCCATTCATCCCTTTGGCCTAGCATGTCCTGAGTAAGAGATGTTTGGTGAATACTTTTAATTGATCCAGCAGTCAGAGGTCTCCCAGTTCACAGCTGTTATCCTCCTGTCTTAGGGGAGGGATACTGGCAGAGAGGGAGAGGCCAGGTGCTGGCAGGGAGATCCATCCCTAACCCCGGGCACAGATTACAGTACTGGGCTTCTTGGGCGGTAGGGAAGGGCTATGAGGCTTGTGGGAAATGAGGATGGGGTAGTGGGGGAGGTGGGAGGATGAGGGGTGGGGATATTATGGAGTAGATCCAGGAATCCTCAGAGTGAAAGAATCCATATGTCTGGGAGGACAATGGGCCAAGACCTTTAGATAGAACCAGTTGGGGGAGAGCCTCAGTCTGGAAGCAGGGAAGACACAGAGAAAGGCAAAGAGGTGATTTAGCTCCCTGTTAATTTTTCAGAAAGGGATTGAGCGGTGTCTGAATGAATCCCTTGGAATAGTAAGACCACAGATGTAGACATTACCTCCTGTCCCCCTCTTCACCCAGGGACTTGTACCCAGCACCTGCCCTGCTCTCAAGCAGTCGCAAAGGGTTTTCCTTCTGTCCTTGAGGGGCTGGGCTCATCCATAAACATGGCATGCTCTGAATTCCCACAATGTGGGAAAGCTAACTGCAGTGTCTGGGTGTGGAGGAGGAAAATAGATCTCTTTAGCACATTTCTTTCTTACCTCTTCCTACCCATATTTCAAATCAGACCTGCTCAGGGCATGGGAGCCTTATTTTCAATGTGAGGTGGCTAGTGGGTTTTGGTCTGGAGCATAGAGGTCTTGGCTCCTTTGGTTTACAGAATGATTTAGATCACAGGTATTTTAGCTTCACGTACTGACTTTTATGAGTCCCCCACTTCTAGGCACCAGGGGAAGAACAGGTCCAAAGTTGGTGTGCAAAACCCATCACATGGCAGCTCAGGATTTATTGCCAACGAATCATTCGCATAAGACTGGTGCAGATCAGGCAAGTAATACCAATGCCAGAAGCCATAAATTCCACAGAATGGGAGGTATTCCGGTTCTGGGTTAATGAGCAAAGAACTTAAGTGCAGGAGGTGTGGGAACAGCCATTGAAGAGTGGACCATTTGCATAGATGGAGTCCACCCGCATTTCCCAGAATGCTTTTAGTTTTCTCCAGTGGTGAGAACTTGTGGCAGGGGTGGGTTTCTCAGTGTAGTTCCAGAATGAGTGGTCTTCACCACAAGATGCCGTCACCAAGTCAGAAAGCAAGCGAGTTTAACCACTGCCTCCAGCCCCTGATGGCTTGTTAACAAAGTCTCATGGCCAAACTATAATTCCTGGGAAGGAGACCTTATTTAGAAACAGGGTCTGTGCAAATATCAGGACCTCGAGAGGAAATGATTCATAGGACCACTGTCTGGAAGAATCCCC